>NC_048292.1:21283817-21583817 GCF_009762535.1 Notolabrus celidotus
CTCTCATTGACTTTCATCATTTTGGTGAACATGCAAAGATCAGACTGGAGAGTGATCAATACTGAGAACAGATCCAGCTACACTTCATTAACTGTTTGCTGAACTCTCTTAATGTCAGTAAGAGGATTTTAAGTAACTTTTATTGTTCTTTTATTGAAAGTTTCAACATGTTCTTTTATATACTGGTTCAATACCTTACTCATTACGGATAGAGAACAGCCTGCAGAGCATTGTAAAATTTTGCTCCAAGATCACAGGAATCAAACAAAGAGACTTGTGTTCCCTCTGGGAGAATCAGGTGGTGAAGAAAGTTTAAAACATTATTGGCCAGCCATTACATGTTCTTTCTACCAAAATCATACTGATGTCTTCAGCTCGCCGTTTTCATGCACCCTTGAGGAGAACTAATCTTTTCTCCAAATCTTTGATCCCGTCTGCTACCAGGCTTTTAAACTCAGACGGTAGTCATTTTAGTCATTTTAAATAACATTGGTATGACAAAGTAGATCATATTATCTTTTAATCTTTGTCTTATCTTACTGTTATTTATTACACTTCATGTAAACTACATTAACTTATTGCTGTCCTTCACAGACCCTCTGGTCTCATGTACAGATCCGGTGCTTGACTTGTAGCATGTATATATGATGGATTTGTTGTAAATGTTAAATGTTGTATGGTAAGCTATAAATGAATTGTCCTTCTTTGGATCAATAAAGTTGTCTGAATCTGAATCTGATTATCTTTGCAGAGGACACGGGTCATTCTTTCATGCAGAAGACGACTGACCTAACTTTGTAAAACAAGATGTAATGACTCTGCAAAAATGTTAAGTGTCTTTAAAAGTCATCTGCACATCATATTTCTCAAAATGCTCCTGTTTTGCATCCATACATCCTTACTTTTTGCATGTGATCCTGGAGTTATTTTTCCTTTCGTTAATTTGTTTGTCCCACACTTGTGTATCTATACAAACCTGGCTCAAACTAACACCATCCTGCAAAACATCTTCCCTTCATTAAAGATGAAATGTGCTACTGTTGTTGAATGTTAACAGGGGTGTTTTTTTATACTGTTATCATCGCAAACTTTATTTAAACATTGTGGTATTTTTTCTGCACTGAACAGGGAAAAAGCCAGTAATTAAAAACGCATTTCAGCAGAAAGCCTTCCTGCAGGTAAGAGGCGGACATGCACCTTAAATACAGGAAGTGATTCTCACATATACAAAATAGAACTTGTAGGTGAAAAATCTATTTTTATTTGTGATTTTACACCTGTAAGTTTTATTTTGTAAAGGTGAGAACAAATTCCTGTATTTTCATTTTTTCTTCACTTGCATCATACACTTTAAGTTGTTTTTAATCTGTTTCGTCTGAGACTTTTACCTTTTATTTGATCATATATCATCTTATATTTGGGCTTACTCTTCAAAATTCCTTTTAAATAACTAAATATTATTACAATTGTGTAACCATTTCTATCATCAAGTGTACATATGATAATAAAAACATAAACTGCCAAAAACTGCAGCTCTGAAATGATCTGAGGGTTGAGTTAACTCCTCTCTTTGACTAACCTTCACAAAGAGAGGGTTTATTTCAGGTCTGATGGATTGAACGTATTTAGTTTTACAGAGCTACAGGTGTGTGACACAACACACACAGAGTACACACACACAAGCAGAAAAACACACACACAGACACACACACAAAGGCTTACACTTCACAGACACAAAGACGCACAAACACACACTCAGGGTGAAGTTTTTCAGGTGAAGTGAGGCATGAGAGTGCTTTCATCAGCAGCCTCTGCACACGCTCAGTGACCTCCTCACCTTCACACTGTGGAGAGCATTTCTCTCTTTAAACACAGACAAACACTCTCTCTCTCTCTCTCTCTCTCTCTCTCTCTCTCTCTCTCTCTCTCTCTCTCTCTCTCTCTCACACACACACACACACACACACACACACACACACACACACGCACACAAATACAGACTCTCACCTCCGCAGTGAGTGAGGCCGTACAGGATGTAACCTTTGTTGCACAAGCACTCGAAGCTGCCGGGGTAGTTGATGCAGGTGTGGTCACAGGTTCTCTCAAAAGAGCACTCGTCGATGTCTGAGGGAGAGAGAGAAACATGACAGTGGAGAAGATGGATGTCTTTGCAGGAAAATATGAGATATACGAAATATCTTCATCTATAACTTATTAAATAACAGGGCTAAGGGAAAAGAAACACTTAACAAAAGTAAACTATTCCTCCTCCAAAAAGTTACAACTCTCTAAAACCAGACCAGTTTTTAGTTTGTAGCGATCTGTCCTGATTCGTTTAGAAACATTTGGATGGCTAGATGCACAAGCCATACTTGCCGGGTTCCATAAACCTGAATTCAGCGACAGTAAACATTTCACGGTAACTCTGCACAACTCTTGATACCTCTTGGATGCTCTCAGGGTGTGAGTGCTCGTTCTCTGCCTCCAGAGTGAACGACGCTCATGATCCTGCTCATGATTTGCAAACTGAGCCATTCAGTTCAACCTTTTATTTTTTGAAAAAATTTGATTTTTTAATTTTTTTTATTGATAGGACAGCTGAAGAGAGACATAAAATGTGGGGAGTAGAGAGTGGTGAAAGACATGCAGTGAATGGTCAACCGAACGGGAGTCAAACCAGCGACCTCTGCAACAAGGACTCTAGCCTCTATGTGGGGCGCTTAGACCGCTAGGCCACCAGCGCCCCGATTCTGTTCAACCTTGTGTTCATTTTTGCATGTTAAGGCATGTAGCATCCCTTGTTATGTGCGTATCAAAAGGTCTCCTTGCTGCTTCTCACCTGAAATAAGACATCATCATCACGAGGTGAAATATAAAGGAAGAAAAGAGGAGGACCCTTTCCGCAGCCACAGTCATCCTCTGGTTGCCGTGTGTGGTCAGTTTGTGATGTTATGTATTACACAATCATTTTGTTGGGTCTGGAATAACTATTAAATCACCTAAGACATCCAATTGTACTAAAAAAAAAAAAAAAAAATCAATGATATAGTGAAGGGTTTTCTATAAATAAAAGCACCACTTTTGGTAACAGCGTCTGGCAGCTTTGAGTTTCTGACTCTATCCACTCCTACGTCTTAATAAAGCCCATGACATAATGTCTGAAATGCATCCTATCCAAACAAAACTGTTGTATTGTCACCAGACGTTTAAAATAACTATCTCTGCCTGTTTCACCAAACCTACTGAAGCCTCAGACCCAAGAATCTGCCCAGGTTTTAAAAAACAGCAGAATGCTCCTTTAGATGAACTCAGAGTGGATCAGTGATGGTTTAAATCAGCCCGATGAGAGCACTCAGGTTTATTTCTGGCTGCTTCAGTAAAGTAAATCACGTAAAGGTCAGCAGGATGAGTGGTTTACAGACATTAAGATCTTAATGAGTCATTTCTGGACAAACACAGACTCGGTGAAGAGGCTGCCTCGTTCATCACGGAGGATGTTATCGTAAACAAACACATGAGCTCAGTCTAACGTCTGAAACTTCACCGGACTGAAGAGGAGAGGTTGCACGTTCACCTTTGGATCCATGTGGGTGTGTGTTTATGTGTACTTGTATTATTATCTGATCAGGGACTGGGGCCAGTGTTTCAGGCTCACCTGGTTTATTTCAGGTTGTCCTGTCTGGGCTTTACGGGGGCTAAATATATGACCTGTTATAACAAAGTCTGTCAGGTGGAGGAAGCAGTAAAGGCCCGCGTGTTGGCTCTGTAATTTCCGTATCTGAAGTGACCTGAAGCTGTTTAATGTAAAAGAACAGACTGGAAATAAAATGTGTCACCTGGTTTATCTGAGTAATTATGAGTGGAAATCTTTCTCCCCATAAAATCTAGACCAGAGTTTAAAATCCTTCTGCTCATCGTACCTAAAGTCTCTAAAAGTAGTATGGGAGGTCGAGCCTTGAGTTATCAGGCACCTCTCCACCTCTACCAGTCAGGGTCCAGGAGGCAGACGCCCTCTCTACTTTAAGTGTAGGCTTCAAAGTTTCCTTTTTGATAACGCTTATAGTTGCAGCTGGATCAGGCTTGGACCAGCTCTTATTATGCTGCTATAGACTTAGACTGCTATAGGCTCAGACTGCTGTAGGCTTAGACTGCTATAGACTCAGACTGCTATATGCTTAGACTGCTATGGGCTCAGACAACTATAGACTCAGTCTGCTATAGGCTAGGACTGCTATAGGCTCAGACTGTTATAGGCTTAGACTGCCAGAGGAACTGACACACTGGGATCCTGTTTTTCCCTCTCTCTCCTCTCTCTGCCTGTCTCTTACTTTCACTCTTCCTGTCCCATTAAAGTTACTAACCATAGACCTTGCTGGAGTCCCTGAGCTCCCTTGTCTCGCAGGTTCCTCTGGATCTCTGCTGCTGTGGACGTGCCAGACTCCAGCTGCTACAACTACTACTATCCATCTCACCACTATCATCTCTCTCTCTTCATCTCCATCTATCCCTCTCTCCAACACGGTCTCAGCAGAGAGTCCTTTTCTTCACACAAGTTCTTCTTCTGCTTCTTCTTGAGTAGAGGACGTAAGACTTTTGTGACCTCTGACCTTGAGGTGTTTTCACAGGGATCCCTGACATTCATCAAACTTTCTCTCACTCTATATATTCAGATTAAAAAGTTAATCTGTGGGATTATTAATGTAACTACAGTGAACGATTAATCTCCCCGCTCTGGATTCTTCGCCAGCTCTGGCAAACTCTTAGACCTGCATCACTCGGAGCTGTGTTCTCTGGATGAGCGATTCTACAAAGACAAATCAAACATGATACTTCAGATAAAGGTCATGTTGGAGATGAAGGCTGACGGGCTGGCATGGCGCTGTGGCAAAGGTGTGTCAGAAATAGGCGCTAATGTGGCTCTCAGCTCTCAACACCACGTTATTAAAGACTCTTCTTACTACACGGTTATGCACAGTCATCAACAAACACAGGCGCTCGCACTGTTTGATGGTTTCAGGCCGAGGACAGACGCACCTCCAGGTTTTGTTGTTAATAAAAATCATTTTGTGTTGCTTTCCCGTCCTGCAGGTTTCAACTTGTTAAAAAGAATCTGCCTTCAGTTGTCCCAACAAAGCTACAGATCCATATTCAGCAGTCTTAACTACACACCCGGCAGAGGATGCAAACCACACGGCTGTAAATAAACACGATTATTATCTCAGACTGCACTGTTTACGTTCTGTCAGTCATGCATTTAAAAAATGCTGGTACACACATTCAGAGTCAGGGCTCTTTTGGAGTTTGAGAGTCGAATATTGAAGCTTGTTCGTCTTCTTCCACAAAGTCAGAGGAGATGATCGATACAGACTTCTTCTCTGTAAGCCAAGTAGGTCACGGGGGAAATGATCGCAGGACGGTGAGCGCTGCTGGAAAGAGTATATTCACTCCTGACTGATGTCCTGCAGGATGTTCTGCACCAGAGATCAGATTAGTATCGATTCTCAAAGCTGCTCTACGTCTCAACTTTCTTATTCACATATCGTCATCCTGGTCCTCAGCTTAGCCATGACTGAAACTTTTTATAAATGCATGATGGCAGTGACAGTCAGTGTTTTCTGGAAAACAGTGAGTGCTGCATTGCGGTTTCAAAAAATATAATCACTAAAGTTCTGGGATTTCCTGCTGGATGATTCCTTTTTTAGGTTAATTTCTTTCCATGGGATCAATGAATAAGGGATAATGTATGGTTAGCAGGTGATTATTTGAAATAGAACCCCGACACGGTGAGACAAGACCCCGACATGAAGCGGAGAAATAGCCCCAGTGATTCCTTATCAGTTAGCGTTCCATGGTGATGGATTCTTCTCTGCCTGTTGCGGTGGATTTAACATGAAACTGTCCTCATTCAGCTCTCCTTCTTCTCTGAGCTCTGCGGTTCACACACTTTCAAAAATAAACAAATGTCAAACTTTGAACCCTGCTGCTATCATCACCACCGCTCATGGTTTAAGTTTCTTTGTAGAGATCACTAACCTAAAGTTTCTTTCACTTGCTCCGCTCCTTTCTCTGAAGTTTCAATATTTTTAGCAATATTCCTCAAACCAGTGGATGCAGACAATAAGATGCATATGAAGCTGAATTATTCTCTTTAGGCATCTTAGTGAACTCTGAATCAATGTATAAAGCATAGAAAGAGTATTTCAGCACCAATCTGGAGTTTTAGTCATGTGTTTGCAGAGACTCTCAAAGTCTTCCATGAACAAGTTCTTGACTTTCATAAAGTGAAACCCAGATGACTACACAATCAACACCTCTTCACCCCTGAGTGTTTTTCGACCCCTGACGCAGAGAGGGCGTGTGTGATTGACAGCTGTCACTCGCTCACCTTGGCATGTGCGCTCATCAGTGAGCAGTTTGTGTCCTTTCTGACAGCTGCACTCAAAGGAGCCCACCGTGTTCCTGCAGAAGTGGTCGCAGCCGCCGTTGTTCTCCTGGCATTCATCGATATCTAAGGGAAGAAAAGAAAACATGAGATGTCATAGATAAAGATTAGACTCAGAGTTTCATCTTTCTGTGTGGTTCATTTAGAGTTCTGCTTGTTAGACAGAGCTCTAGCCTGCGGCGCTCATCAGGTTTATATCAAGGGATTCCTCCATCTCATCCTATGATACGCTCGTTACCTGGAACTTATGGAGTCTGGCTGCAGGGAGTAGACGGACATGATCACAGAAAAAGTTTGAGCACTCTCCTTTTAGAGGGATGGTGTAAGAATAACCACCAAATTGTACAAGATCAGTCTCCGATCCGTCACAGCACCAGATCTAATAGGTTTCTGTTCTAGTCATTTTGTTAACTTCCACTGGATCCGCTCCGTTGTGCCAGGTCGTAGTCCTCGGGATCAGATACACAAGACCTCTATTTTTGCTGGATGCCGGAGCACGACGCATCAATCTCAACAGAATAGATGGAGCGGGACAGGAAGTCAGGCACCAAAACAAAATGAAAACATCCGATTAATTTTCAGAATAAAACACTCTGTTATCACCAGATCATATTTCACTTAACTACAACAACAAAAACAGTCATGATGAGCGGAGCCAGGCCTGGAGTCAACAGGTCAGAGGTTTTCAGAGGATCAGAAAGACAACATGGATGAGGACAGGAGGAGGAGAATCCTTGATTCAGTGATTACCGCGGGAAAACCTTGGTCACATGACTCCAGCTCTGGAAAATTGGTGACGGTTGCATTCGGCCAAATTTGCACCATCTCATTAAGGTTATCTTATCTCATGATGAAGTCTTCCAGCTATGATATTTGAGTCTACGCTTAACATGAAAAACTTTTTGTTTCACCCTCTGGAATCAAGGATCTGTTGTTTTAAGTATTGATAAGACTTTAGGAACTGTTCGTTCTGTCAGCCTTGCACATAGACGAGGAGTCAGGAGAGGTTTCTGCACGATTACAGACGAACAAGAAGCCTTTGTCACTAAATTCTAAGTTGAACATGATTAAACAAGTTCGCCCTTTTACTTTCTCCATCCTGTCCTCCTTTCTGTAACTCACTCCTCCATCCCTTCACGAGTTTCCTTTCCTCTCTCTCCATCTTCTCTATCTGGGGTCTTATTTGTCAGCTCAGGGGCTTTGGTGTTAATACCTCATACTTCTCACCGCTTAGAGCGCCAATCAAACGAAGCTTAGCCTGAATAATCTGCCCGGCTATTGTCCTCCTCTCTTTGCTCCTGCTCCCCCACTCTTCCTACATCCTCACATCCCTACCACCTTAAATTTCTTCATTTTCCTCCTCTTGCAGAAAGTAATGAATTAGCGTTCCTGATCTAAAAAGAGTGCACAGCTATAAATAGGACATAAGGAGTAGAAAAATGCACACAGCTTATTTAAATCAAGCTGCAGACATGACCGTGCAGATTCGGTTCATGCGAGGGCGCCGTGCTGGAGAGAGCGAGGTTATGAGGTTGAATGGTTTGGTTTTTGTGAAACCAGATCTGACAGCAGGTTTGCAGTTGGCACAGAGCGAGCCGCCTCAGGGCTTCGTTATTATTTTAGAATCTGTGCCTCTGGATCGCTGCTCCACACCTGGACCGGAGCTCAGGTATCCTGCTTTTAGTCTGCAGGGATTCAGCAGACGCTTTGTCCCAGGACAGCTGATCTGTTTGATCAGGATCAACGTGAGTGTAGTTACAGACCTCTGAACACTGAGACAGAATGAAGAAATAAATCCTTAAAATAAAACGTGCCAGATTTTAGATTTGTATTTTATTTTCCTCCCATGTTTCACGACATTTTGGTCATAGACTGTTAGATTTTTCTAAGACTGGGTTTTTACAAGACAGCAACTAAATTCCAGTTAATGCATATCCTGTATAATGAATGGAAGTAGTCTCCATGACGTCACCCATCTGTTCCTGAAGCCGATCGTCGGCGGGTGCCATATTTGAAAAGCTGACTCAACCTAACTTCTGTCGAGCTAGAGTCAGGTAATGAGGCGGGCTTTTAGCCTTTTCGCTAACAGCTACAGTGTTCCCGCCTGTCAACCAAGTCAGCCACGCCCTTATTTGGGTTTTAATATCTTCACAAATACAGAGTTTAAAAAACCCACCTTGTACAGTGTGTGCTGATAGAGAAATGAGCTATTCAGACCTAAAAAGTTTTTTGTACCAGGCTGTAAACATGTTTATTTCTGCTGTAAAGATCGGCTCTTTGAATGGGTGTGTATGAGGTTTCCTGTGTTTCTGCAGCCAGCCTCTAGTGGACACTCGAGGAACTGCAGTTTTTAGCACTTCCGCATGGGATTCAGATTTTAAGACTGGAGTTTGTCACTTGAGTTAATTCGGTTTGCGTTCTTCTTCTCCTGTTACTTAATGTGGTAATAAAACAGCTTAAAGTGATCTATAAACACTGTATGGCTGGAATATGTATTACAACCAGGCACTGGTGAAAGGATGAAAAATTTGGCTTTCCAATGAGATAATATTCATATTAACGCGTCAAATGATCCAACAATTGAAAATCATGTCCCCTCACTTCTACTCAGTGGAAAAAGTTCTTAGTCTCTTAACATCAACAGGCAGTATCAGGTAAAAGGACTGCAACCTGTGTCTCAAATGTCGCTGTACAATAATGGAGATTTATTTGTGGCCACTCTCACAAAAAGTCTCCTGTCCCAACAAAAGCATTTCCTTCCCTTCCCGCCATTATGTCAAATAAAACAACTAATGCATGTAAAACTGTTGACAAAAGACAAAGTTTTCACACATTTTTGAGTGAATCAGGAAGGAAAAAGGACGAGCACATGCAACAATCTGCTCAGCAAACTTTCTTGGCTCACACACTCAGTGAGCGATTTTCATTCAGGTGACTGACCGGGCATCATCTTGTCCAGTATCCAGTTCTTATAATCCATCAATGGAGAAATCAAAAGCTTGACAGGCCTGCCATATCGAGCTACATGCCGAGCTATGATTGGATAATTGCTCTTTTGGAGAGGTTTAGAAAATCAGTGCAGACTCTGGGCTCTGATGTTTTGATCTCTGTGCTTTGGCATGCTTTAACATTAAACATTTCTCTCTGGCAGACGTTTTTAAAGAGTGTTTTTATGTGTTTTTATGATGCACAAGTAAAGAGGAGCTTTTATAGTTTATCTATTGTTGAGCATCCTTGAAATAAAGAATAATCCATTAACACCCAGATATTAACCGGGTCAAGAGGAGGTGGCGAGAGCACACAGAGGTCCGGTCAACACACACTCTCAAACGGCTCCAGTGTAGCGTGATAGCAGCCGTATAAAACAGCCAGTAACTCAGCCACCACTGTGTTTTTCCATCAGGGCTGACTCAAGCCTCTCTGGCCCGATCCTCTCGCTCCGTATCCTCAGGGAGCTTCTGCTGAATGAACTCTTCATCTAAATATGGAGCGAAGACAGGAATCCACAACTAGCTGGCTGTGCGCCGTGGTAGAAATGTAGTAAACTGTAAACGGTCCCGCTGTGCCCTGTCAGCAGCCTTTTAAAGGGATTGTCCCTCCATCTGGCTCCGCTAAAACGGATTTCCCCGTGCCTTGCGGGGGGAGAGTGAGACTGCGGGGTTTTTTAAGGAGAGTGGGACAGGTAAGGGCATTCGACTTCTGTCTGCCTCACATCTTTAAAGTTGGTTTCACACTTTAAGAGAAGCAATAAAGGAGGATTCTGTTGTTTTTATTTAAACCCTGGCTCTATTCACACATTTAGGCGTTTAATTAGTTATAGGCAGAGAAACTTTTCTGATAACAGGCTCAGAGGTTTTTTTCAAACGTGACCCAGAAGCATTCGTTACACATCTCAGAGCTACTTCAAATAGTGTAACAGTTTACATCATGTGTGTTTCACTAATTTTGTGTTTAACCTGTCAGAAAATAACACCAACAAACTACATTTCTGAGGCAGCAACTCTGTTCTGCAAGCAGCAACCTCTGACGTTGACCGATGAAGACAATGTGGGAGTCCCAAAAACTGCAGTTCCTCCAGAGTCCACTTGAGGCTGGCTCCAAAAGCCAAGGAAGCCACATTAACACTCATGTTAAAATGCCCGTCTTCAGAACAATGTCTAACATTTTAAAACTCATTCTATTTGAAGATATCAAGATTAAACGTTTTGCATATCTGCAATAATGGGCGTGGCTGACTTGACTGACAGGTTGTAGTTGTTTGCACGGATGCTAAAGGCCAACCTCAGCTCCAACTCTTTGCCAGCTTCTAGAGGCCACCCAAAAGTTAAGTATTTCTGACATGGCAACCGCAATCGTTGGGTTTCAAAACAACACTTCAGAGACTAGTTGGTGACGTTAAGCCTGGTTTATATTTTCAAATCGTCGACGTAGGTATGTGTAGCTCTTTTTCGACTCAGACCACAAACCCTGTGATTGGTCCCCTCGATGACTATGTATTTCCTGCATTTACAGCACCTTAGGAATCGCTGTACATTTCATCTCCTCCTCCATCTTCTCTCTATTCTTCCCTGTAATCATGTCTTTATGATACACAGCAACATGTATCAACTGTAGATTAACATAACATGCTCTGAATGGCTGTGAAAAAGCAGAAAACGTAGTGTGGCCAAAAACAGGCGACACGACCAACAGAGAGACCACACTGCCCTCTAGTGTTTCAGCAGAGTACTGCAGTGCGACGCAGACACATCGACGCACAAATATGCGGAGCTCACGTCGATGTGTCGACCACTGCTGCGCAGCGTGAACTCAGAAGTATAAACCAAGATTAACAAAGCCTATGTCAATTTTTATGCAGTCTATGGCTTTGAGGAGAGTGATGTTTCCTGAAAATGTGTCTTAGCCTTTAACAAAAAAGGTCTAAATCCATAAGAAGTGTCTTTGTTTTGTTTTTACACTCTTCAATAACAATCTTGGCTTCTCAGTGGCAAGAACTGAAACAATAAATGGATAAATCTGACAGGTTTAATTCCTAAAGTGGTTGTGATACAGCCATTGCAGACTTTTTTGCAGCTGCCTAAAACAGTCTACCGGTAATCACCAATCATCTTCAACCCAAAATATGTTTCAAAAGATATTAAGACAAGTTTCTTCTCTTAACGCCCTCTTTTTTTTGTTTCCCCCTCTTCTGTTTTGAACCAAAGTTACCTCTTTTCGACTAACGCAAATTGGTTTGTATTTCTGGCTGGTGCTCGCGCTGGTTGAACTTGGGAACCAACACGGCACCTGTTTGTTTTTCTGCCCGCTCGAGCCTGTTGAAAAGGCACGTCATGACGTCAGATTTACGTGACCACTTTTCCCGGCAGCGCTAGTGCAAACTTTCCCTCACAACAACAACAATGGCGGACAACGGCAGCTTGTCTCCTCGGTTGACCACTGCTTTGCCTTGGAATCCATCAGTCTCTTTTATTTTTTTGCTGCAGGACAATGGCGGAAACACGTTTGGTTTGTGCTTTTCATCACAGCAACCCTGCACCTCACCCCTGACGTAAGTGGTTAGTGGTTCTAGACCAGCAAAGAGTTGGAGTCCCTCCTGAAAGTTTGCCTGGCCGGGAGCCGGTTCACTCGCAGTCGAAACACGAAAAAACGGTTCTCAATTGAGCGCTGGCGCCGAAACCGGCCCTGAAACTGCCTCGGTTGAAAAGGGGTAAGTGTTTGACCTTTCTGCCGTTTGTGTAAAACCTGCAGCCAGCTGTCCTAAAGGATCACATCTATTATTTGTATTTCTCAATCATTTGTTGGCAGCAGCTTGCAGAGCTAATCTTTATCAGTGAGAACCCAGAGGTGCCTGCCTTTCGCCTTCCACGTTATAAACGCTTCCTGACCCTGAAACTGCAAGTGTCAAGCCCAGAATACTCTTATATTATAAAACCTGCTGAATGTTGCAGATTTTGAATGAATCCCACAAACAGAGAAGCTTCTGAAGGGAAGAAATCATGATTCTCCACTCAGCCATGTTTGCAAAAGAGACTTCTCCACAAACTGAGAAACACAAACAACACAAACACACCAACACAAACCCGCTGCCCACACTGTCTCTGCTCTAATGCCTATGTAAAACCAGTGGATACCGCTCTGGGTTGACCCAACACAGACAGACACAGCTCCGTAATTATTCTGGCAGCCACAAACACTGGCATCTACCCACACTTAATGGCCACTCTGGGGAGCGCTGAGCCTTATAACAGGGGATATAATTACCTTTAATGGAGCTTAAATAAGCTTTGAGCTTAAATAAATACATTAAGCCTCAGAACATCTTGAAATGATAAAGTCTGAAGGAGGAGAGAGAGGACAGATAAAGGCATGTCAGGAGAGAGAGGAGGGTGGCCTACATGTGTGGCAATTCTGAGAAAAAACAGACTTCTTCTGCTGTTTCATCTCTTTCATTCAGAATTAGAGCAATACTTTCTTAACTTATACCTGCTTTATTGTATGACCTTCAAAAATGTCTTTAAAGTAATACTGAACTAAAGCTCTAGGGCAATGATCCAGCAACATCTGATGGAAGTCATCTTTGAATCGGTTTGGGGATAGTTAACTGGAAGAGGGTAGAGGAAACCTGCTGAACTGGCATTGTTTGAACATATAAGAATGGCTGCAGCCACGGCCCAAAACAAAGAACGTCCTCTGCATCGTCACCACTGGTCTCAGGGCCAAACTAACTGATTGGACAGACTTCCAGTAGTCTAGACTTTTTTGACTGAGGTAGCCAAGGTGAGGAAACAGACAAGAATTAATACTGATGTTTCTCTAAAAGCAAAGAGGACCATCAGCAATCCAAAAGATAATTTCCATAACATATTTTTAATGTTGGAAAGGCCGCCGAGCAGTGGTTGCCAGACTAAAGGTGCTTTTCGACCGCAGGAAGCAGGGTCTAAATTTAGTTCTCCCCCTGAAAAACTCCATGGTGTCATCCATGTGAATGGCTTTTCATCTTTGTCTTACTGCCCTCTACTGGTCTGGCGGTGTAGTGCAATTACATTTTATTTTCTCCATTAGGACTGTCTTGATTTCTGGGACTTCAGCTCGCGGTCGAAACGCAGACATTTATGGGGCCAAAAGAGCCATTAAGTTCTAAAAGCACCTTAATTGAACAACAGCAGGTTACAGAAACAGCCTTATTTTGATATTTTCATGGTAAAGATTCTTGCTAAGGGATATATTTGTCTGTTAAAAGACAGCATTATGTGGCGCTGGTGGCCTAGTGGTCTAAGCACCCCATGTATAACTCCCAACCTTGACCTTTTGCTGCATGTCTTCCCCCGCTCTCTACTCCCTACATTTCCTGTCTCTCTTCAGCTGTCCTGTCAATAAAGGCAAAAAAGGCCAAAAACATAACTTAAAAGAAAAAAGAAAGAAAGAAGATTCTTGTCCAATGTCACAATTTAAAGTACTTAAAGCTCCTGTGAGGACTTTTTAGCTGATTTTGAAACACACAAGAATTAACACCAATGTTTCTCTAAAAGCAAAGAAGACCGTCAGGAACAGAATTGGTCATTTCCATTAAGCATTTTTAATGTCTGAAACAGTAGTCAAGCAGTGGGTGCCAGACTAAAGGTGCTCTTCAACTGCAGGAACTTTACCCTAGAATTAGGGACCTTCCCCAAGAACTATGAGCTTTTAGACCACAGGTCTAAATTTAGAAAAGCTCCCTGGTATCATCTTTTTTGTACGGCCTTCGTCATTGTCTTAGGGGGCGCCAAATTCAACACTGACCTCAAGTTCCTCACAGGAGCTTTAATAGAAAACTCTTAAAGAGCCCCGACTGATTGTCTGCTTCATGTTCATTCTGCACTTCCATCCCTTTTCTCTTGTTGTTTGGGGTCAAAGTCAGACTGAGTTTCTTAGTTCATATTGACCCAACTTCAGAAAACAAGTTACACTTTAACTGCTCTGGACATCATCATTTGCCAATTTCATAGATATCATCAAATTCTGATTAGGGTGTGATGAGAATTAAAAAAAACCCGTCCATTTCAGACTTTCACATAATTTCTCAGCTGCCTGCTCATGCAACCTGCAAGGAATAAATCAAAGACTCAAAATCATCCAGGTTTAAACCTCTGTCTTTAACCTCTATGCATCATGGATATCTCAGGTAGCCATGGGAATCTGACTGACTGCAGGTGAGATCTTCCAGTCTGGACCAAAGTGGCAGAATGACCAACCATCTGACTTTAATGTCCAGAGACCATTGCATGGCTTCAAATGTAGAAATGTGTTCATCTGTGAAAGAGTGCAAACAAGAGAAGGATGAAATCATGAATAAACTCAGTGTCCACATGAACGGGCACCTCAATGTCATGATGCACAAACATCTGGAGAGCCAGAGGCATTCAGCTTCGCCTGAAGGACGCTCCTAATTAACTAATGAAGGCTTCATGTAGGACAGCACGGGGAAGTAATGAGGAGCAAAGATACATTAATTACAAGAACGTCTGCAGCTTGTTTCAAACAATCAGATAAATAAGAAGCATGCACACACTGAGAAATGCACACTCTGCACGGTGTTAGTGTTATGTCTCACACTGTTTCCTGCAAAAACTCTTTCCACCTCTGCCCACCCTCCTGAGAGAGGAGGAGGCATTTGTCACTTTCACCACATGCTGCTGTGTGTTGCTACACACACACACACACACACACACACACACACACACACACACACACACACACACACACACACACACACACACACACACACACACACACACACACACACACTCAGTCTCCTGGGATCCATCTCTGACATTTACTCTAGACGATCAATATCTTCCTCCGGCCTTCGATCAATACCCTCATCATTTGCCAGGAGCCATGTGTGTCCGTGCACATCACACAGCTCCAACGCACATTTCAAACCTCTTTGCAGGTTTGTTAAAGTGAACTTTAGTGCAGTTTAGGGCCTCTTTAAAGCTACCCGGAATCAGATTTAAGAGCAATTAACAACAAAAGCTGGCAGAGGCCGAGTGTTTCCAACTGAACGAAGCTAATGAGTCCTGAGAATCTCAACGGAAAGTTAAAATGTTGAGCAGGAATACTCAGGAACATGTTGTGAATGTTTGAGACTTGAATTTTTCAACATAAAGAGGCAGTTCATGCAATTACATCCAAGCTGCTCTGCTCCGCTTTCGACTACATTTATAGGTCGCAAAAAACGTCATGTGGTTCTCAAATGTGTCGCTTCTTTAAACGTCTGACATGCTCAGTTGTTGGTGCCGGCAATTTGATTTGTTATGACCCAAAGGTCGTGATCTCAGCCTGGAGGGAGTTAAGTTTCTGTCCACAATAAGAGCTAACTTAGTGGTGGAAATATTACGAGCTAGGTGCATGGAGGTAAACAGTCGGTGACACTTACTCTTAAGCTAGACAGCAATTTTTGTTGTGTCTGCAGCACATAATGTCTCTAATTGATGCGAATGAGTGCAGAATATTTCCGCAAGGGACACAAATTTGGCTTCTTAAGTTTTATTGTTTCCGTTTGGAGTCCATTTGTGGTCTGTGGAGTAATCCAGGCTTTAGCTCTTTGCAGAAAAACAGAGCAAGTGAGAGCAAAGAGTCAGGACATCCAATGAGCTGTAGTCTAACACTTGTTCATTTGATTGTTAACTTCTTTTAATAGATGTTTGCATACGATCAACTCTGACACAATGCTGCAATTTCAGGGGAAAGTCTCACTAAAAAGAAATGAGAGGTTGTGGAAAGGAGATAGATATCTGCGGCCCATCACCTCCATAGACTCAATCCTCATGAAATTATAGACGATCAAGGCTGTCAAAATTTCTGACATTTCCATGCTTTTCTAAAGGGATATACTGATCAAAAAGCCCTGAAGCTGATTAAAAAAGGAGGGAGATCTAGACTCAAATCTAAAGCATATGCGGGCAAATGACAGAGAGAGAAATGTTTGAAAGTTTGAGGAGTTATTTGATTGTTTTAAGACAGTTATGCTTTGAAGGACTTAGACCATTTTCTGTTGGGATGGACGGATAAGCAAAAACTGGAATGGTTGTTTAACCTCGCTTATTTTGTCTCAAAAGCCGGGAAAAGAAGATGAGATAGTCTCTCTAAAGGCTGATTTATACTTCTGCATCGCCCCTACATAGCAGTGGTCAATGTGGACATGAGCACCACATACCTGTGCGACGATGTGTCCGTGACGCGCAGCAGTTCTCTGCTGAAACGCTTGAGGATAGGTTTGTCTCATTCACACTATAAACACATCTCCACCTCTCTCGACACATGTGTTTCTGCTCAGCCTCCATCCCAGCCTCTGTATCGTTAACTGTTCGCATACACAGGTCAGCAAATAGTGAGTTTTTTGTGGTCTGATTATCATCTAATAAAAAAACTCAAGTTATGAGAACTTTGCAGGTGCATCCACGAGTAAAACTGAACACACTGATCACGTGCAGTCACGTTGAGTGTTACACTGCTGATCAAATAAAAAGGTTTCATCTGCACTGAGATCCTGATGCATTAATGATTTGCTGAAGCAGTCTTTAAATTTCAGTGACAGTGTTCAGCAGCAGTGAAGTTGTATAAAACACATAAATAACATGTCAGCTCTCTGCTTCAGTCTGCTTCATATCTTCAGAACTATTGAAACAATATTTTGTAAATAAAAAAGTCGCCTTAACAAAAGAATTTCAATCAAGCGTCCTGTTTGTTGGGTAACCTTAAGAAAATGAGTTTTTCTTCTCAGGTTGATTCTTTAAAAATGAACACTGTTCTGGCCCCGCTGCAAGCTGAGGGCCAAATGAGAAGGCTCACTAACATCCACCTGGGCCAAAGGAAACAAGCGCCCCACCCCCCTGCCCCCCTGCCCCCCTGCCTACTTCTCTGTGAGCCCCGGGCTGTGTTTGAGGAGTCCAGTGTTTGGAAAGAGAAACTCAACTCCAGACCAGACCGCGATGCTGCTGAGGGGCTCAGCTGCCTGATAAAGACCCCCTGACTGACCTGATTGATTAGCAGTGCAGCTTAGACCAACTGCCATCGATGGGGGGCGGAGCTATTGAAGCTTAACTGCTCACCTCTGACGAGAGCACCCAGAGGTCAACCCCGGGGTCAGGCTTTTATGTAAGAGGCTCCGTCTGCCTCTCTCCTCAGAGTAACACTGACCAGGAATAAAACTCTGTCATTTGAGCCACTTTTAGACTTGCTTGTAGGAATGTGCAGCTCATCCCTCTCGGGAACGAGCTGCACCTAGCGGAGAGTTTTACCAAATATAGTTTTACCAAATATTTGCAGTGAAAAGCAATTAAACTGAATACATTTGCAGAAACCCAAACCTGTACAAATAATTACGGTCTGAGTACAGGGGATCTAGTTTGCCTACAGAGAGTTGGTTTTCTGCTTAGGGTGTTGCCGGTGGAGAGGACAGACATCAGGCCGGGAGGTAGCGTGTATTTATTCAGGTATTAAACGACCCCGACGCTCCACTTGGTTTAATAACAAACACTCCACGGGTGCATGAGGGCCAAAGGAAACTCTCAGTTTTACACAACAATAAAACAGCCAGTGATCTGGGCCCCACTGGACCAGAACAAGGCCTGCTGGCCATGCTGCAGTCATGTAAGGTGATGAAAACCATGGCATTATGACGGGGTGAAAACACCTTACAAATGTGGACAAATAGGGAGACTGCTTACGAGGGCACCCAGGACGCTACTGAGACAAATCGAACAAGCAGAGATATGCATGTAGATGTCATGGTTTCAATCAGACATGTCAGCAGAATTAGAAAGAGCCATGACGGCCTCTTCTCACTGGTTTGGGTCTAGATGTCAACATGCTTAGCATCTTGTGAACATGTATGAAAGATGTTACAATGTCTGCTAAATGACATTGTAACATCTTTCATACATGTTTAATCCAGATCTTGATTTCGATGACCAAACCTCTACGACACGTCTCTTTAGACATCAAGGATCAGTAGCGCTTCGACAAGCTCCTTCAGTTTCTGAGCACTTCATCTCCAAGGTTAAAGCCTGGTTTATTGCTTTAAACTTAAAACACCTCCCTGATAGCTGACAGAAATACGAGACTATATGATGCTTGTTCCACGTGATAGAAAATCAAAACAAAAATTGTGTTTGAGTCAGTTCTTAATCAATTAATCGATTAATTGTCGACATCCCTAGTTGATGCAGAAGTATAAACCACGCTTAGGTCAAGCAAACACGCCCGTAGAGTTTTGCAGCTCTGTGCAGCTTTCTCTTGTTTTGCGTCTGACTGTGGAGATGAGCTGTCAGCATCTCCACACTCTGCTGTATGAAGTTGCCCTGTGCTCTCATCCACATACATTACCAGTTTAAAGTTCGTAAACACCTTCTCATTCAAGGGTCTGTATTTATTTAAATTATTGTAAACACTGTAGATTAATAATGAAGACATCAAAACTATGAAATAACTTAGATGGAATAATTTAAGAAACAAAAAAGTGTTAAACAAAGCAGAATATGTTTTATATTTTAGATTCTGTAAAGTAGCCCCCTTTTTCATTCATGCACACTCTTGGTGTTCTCTCAGTCTGCTTCATGAAGTGGTCTCCTGGAATGGTTTCTAATTAACATGAGCCTTGTTAAGAGTTCATTTGTAGAATGACTTGCCTTCTTAATGTGTTTGAGACCATCAGTTGTTTTGTCCAGAGGTAGAGTTAGTACACAATGGATAGCCCTATTTGACTACTGCTGTAATCCAGATTATGGCTAAACCAGATTATTTCATGGTTTTGATGTCTTCAGTATTAATCTACAATGTTGAAAATAATTTAAGTAAATAAAAACCATTGAATGAGAAGGTGTGTCCAAACTTTTGACTGGTAGTGTATAGAAGATGAGCTTAATGGGGATTGGACACGTTTTATCAGCAGATTGTGAAGCCACCCTGCTTCAGCAAAGCTTCTTCCAACGAGCGAGCAAAAGCAGCTTGACTGGCCTATTAGCCCAACTCTCAAAAGATGGCAAAATGTCCTTTTAATTGCATGAGTCTGTTGTGGCGCAAATGAGACTTTTTTGCTATGTTGTTGTAGTTGAATGATTTCTATGTTTTATGTTGTTTTGGTGCCTGACTTCCTGTCCCGCTCGATCAGCTCTGTGCTGATTGATGCTTCGTGCTCCGGCAGCTGACAAAAATAGGAGTCTTTCATACACGATTATAATTCTATCATGTATTTCTGCATTGTTTCTATTACCAGCATTGACAGAAGCTTGGTAGTTGACATAAAAGATAATAATTGTTTTCTTGTGTAAATTAAATGAACAAATTAGTAAAAACGGTTCTAAATTTGGATGCAAATTGGACAACCACCTGCATTTTTAGGTGTGTAAATAGTTATTATTTTGACTTGATAAAAGCCTATTACTTTCAAGGTTCTGTGTAATGATTGTGTATGATTTTTTTTTTTTTGTGTGTGTGTGTGTGTGTATGTTTGGTTTTGTGTGTGCGTTTGTGTGTGTGTGTGTATGTGTGTGTGAGTGTGTGTGTGTGTCTGTGTGTGTTTCAGGTCTTTTCAGGTAGAGGAGGAATGCAGACCAGTGGGAACGTGTCTCATGTACCAATACACTGTAAAGACAATACACCGACCACACACTATCCACACACACACACACACACACACACACACACACACACACACACACAAACACAGCGACCTCCAATGTGCACGAAACACAGACCAACATGCATAATGTGCATCAGTTAACCCATGAGAACAGATGCGCACACACACATGCATACACTCTTACAGTAACTCATCCAACCTTCAGTGTGAACCTTCTAATCAAACATCTGGAAACTGTTCAGAAAAAATCTCTCTCTCTCTCTCTCTCTCTCTCTCTCTCTCTCTCTCTCAATCTCTCTCTCACTCCTCCAGTTGTCGGCACGAGAGCCCCGTGATGGAACGCCTCCTCGGGTTGGCGTGTCTGTCATCGTGAGAGAGGCTGAACCGCCTCGTCTGTCAGCACAGATGAAAGGGCGTTTATCAGACTGGTGGGTTTTAAACATGCCCTACATAGTTTATATTGAAATGATTATGATAGACAGGCACGACAGGGCACATCCCTTTGACTTAAGAGCGAGGTAGACGCAGACAGGAAGAGGGAGAGAGAGAGAGAGGGAGCTGTCTGTCTCTATCAAGCAATACAGCGCTGTATTAGATGAGACCACCTCACAGCGTGGCACTTATCCTGCCGCTAACTGCTACGTTCAGTAAACGGCTAAATGCCGACAATTACACTGCAGCCTGAGTGTTAACATAACTGTGGCTACATCTGCCACTGGGGTTGATCATACGTAAACATGCCTGTGTGAGCTTCAGCAGGAGATATCAATTCGAAGCTTATAGTTAGAGCTGGCTCAGGCTTGGACCAGCTCTTAGTTATGCTGCTATAGGCTTAGACTGACACACTGGGATCCTGTCTTTCCCTCTCTCTCCTCTCTCTGTCTGTCTCTTACTTTAACTCTTCCTGTCCCATTAAAGTTACTAACCATAGACCTTTCTGGAGTCCCTGAGCTCCCTTGTCTCATAGGTTCCTCTGGATCTCTGCTGCTGTGGCCGTGCCAGACTCCAGCTACTACAACTATTACTATCTGTCTCACCACTATCATTTTCTCTCTCTTCTTCTCTCTCTATCCCTCTCTCCAACACGGTCTCAGCAGATGTGTGTCTAACATGAGTCTGGTCCTGCTGGAGGTTTCTGCCTGTTAAAGGAAGTTTGTCCTTGCCACTGTAACTTGCTAAATGCTGCAAAGTGCTCTGTTCATGGTGGATTAAGATGAGATCAGACTGAGTCCTGTCTGTAAGATGGGACTGGATCTTATCCTGTCTTGATGTTGGGTCTTTTTTAATACCCGCACTCTTTTCTGCAAGCCCATGGGATTCAGGTGAGCTTGTGTGAGAATGCAGCAGGAAGTATTCAGGACTCGACTACTGCGAGAGAAGAAAGTGAACAATCAGCTGGAGCAATGTATGTTTGCATTAAAATCACATCACAGTGAATGACAGGAGGGATAGGGAGGACCTTCCAGATCTCTGAGGACAGTTATGTTTCATTTTAAAACTGTGCACTACTCAGATCTACAGCAGAGTTACAAACAGACATCAAACATACTCAGTGTGTGTAAGGAGAAAGAAGCTGTGTGAGTGTGTGTTTATCCCCGCTCTCTCCAGGGTGATAGATACTGATCGATGATTGCTGCCTGCTCTGTCTCTCAGCTCCCCTCACCACTGATCCTCACATGGGGATTTATGAAGCCCGGGGGCTTATCCACAGTCAAATTATGTGGGCGGGGCACAGCTGGACTGTACTCCTATCCATCTTTCCCACTCAACTCAGGCCCCGAAAAAAAAAAGAGAGGGAACTTTTCATCTTTCCACCACTGTAAATGCTGGGTTCTGTCAGGAACACAAATCACCCGAGGAGACAGGGTGGAAGTGTTCGAACCAGCTGCCGGGCTCGAGACTGACATCAGGGCAGTGGACACAATGTTCTCCCAGCATGCAACTTTCAGTAGAACATGCCTCTCAGCAGATAATTATGCAAGAAGGGCTGCAGGATACGAGGAGATGGCCTCATGAAGACAGGTCCTCATTTCAGGAATGTTCTATCCTCCCGTGAAAACGGCATCATCGTCCAAAATAGAGATCCATCTTTGCAAAGCCAAAACTCCAAATTCAACGCTACAACAAGGCAGTCAGGAAGCCAAGGGATGATGTCACTGTGGCAGCGTTGGTTTGAACCAACTTCAAGGCACACCACTGCCCCCAACTGGACCGGAGTGGTGTCAATTTTGGCGTGTAAGTCCAAGAAAAACCCCCTCTGACCAACAGAGGAAGGCGCTTTCTGATGCTGTATTTAGTGCATCTGCAGCTGGATGGTGCTGTATGTGTGAGTGTGTGTGCACAGAGGAGAGAGAAGTTGAGAGAGAGAGAGAGATAGATAGAGAGAGAGAGAGAGAGAGGGAGAGAGAGAGAGAGAGAGAGAGAGAGAGAGAGAGAGATTGAGAGAGAGAGAGAGATTGAGAGAGAGAGAGAGAGAGAGAGAGAGAGAGAGAGAGAGAGACACAGAGAGAGAGAGAGAGAGAGAGAGAGAGAGAGAGAGAGAGAGAGAGAGAGAGAGAGAGAGAGAGAGAAATAGAGAGAGGCCTGCGTGGGCCTCACTGTTCAAACATCTCAAAGTTTGCCGACGCGTCGTCTGCCTGCCAGGCCCGAGACAGCTCCGGCTCCAGGACTTCACACACCTACATGTCACATTCTCAGACTGCTTGACACTCATTCTGCAAACCCACATGCTCCAGAACACACACTCACACATTGAACAGTACTACACAATTCAACCAATATGCATGAATCCGTATTAAGCCTGCACACATCGAACACGGATCTAGACGAGTGTTAAGTCATGTTTCCGTCACTGTATCAGCTCTCCTTCACCATGACACAGTCATGGTTTGTTGTGCCTTCTCTTTTCCATTTCTTCATTCATACAAAGAGGAGAGTGACCACAGGGAGGTCCAAACATCAACTGAGACAGTTGTGAATGCAGATGATGAATATGAACCTTGTTTATCCTTCTCAGTGACAAGAAGTGGTCAAACGCCAAGAAAGTCAGGTTCACTGACACCTCACTGACACCTGTCACTCATCGCAACCATGCCTTTAATTTAACATATTGGAGGCCTTAATTGACCACACTGAATTTCAATATTTATAGGTGATGATTGCATATTTAATGGCATGTTTAAAAAGGAATGATTTTGCATTTTTGTCTTGGTCTTAGAATCAAATAAATGCAATGAATTATGATTTAAGAACATGATTTTTTGATTTATGATTCAAGTAAAAGCTGCCCTGCTGCTCCTGTGTGGTCTAAAACCATGACTCAGAAGGAGACAGCTTTAAAGAGTCGATTTTTTAAAGGATAAAACTGTTCCACATTAAAAAATCTGCAGGAGCTCATGTACAAATGTGGTCAAATGGTCAGTCATTCCAAGTTAATGTCGTCCAGGGATCCCTGGTCAATACAACAGCATTTGCACTTTTCAGGAGTTCCACTTTACTTGTTTTCTCTTTTTAATACGAGCCCTGTTTGTGCGAGACTATCATTGTAACAGTAAGACATATAATTGGTCTCAATATGCCTACCCTTAGACTAGAGGTTGACTAACCTGCAGTCAGTTACCACCCACTCAGCGAACGCTGTCGTTAACTTCTTCAATGAAGTCTCATCCATAAATCTGCAACGATTTGCACAATTCTGTTTGACACAAAGTGCATGTGACTTTTGACTTGTCAACAAAGTTGTTGGCGTTTCTTAAAGTGAAATTTGTCGCTCAAAAGTGAAGTGTTGTTGTTATATTCAAATATGCTGGCAGCAGGAGTGGAGGCCTAACTAAAGTGCGCCAAAAGGAACAAAGAATCAATCGATGAAAAACAGATTAAAAGGTTAAATTTGGACCTAATTTAGCAACCCTTTGGAGATTAAGTTTTGGACTCAGGCTTGTGCGGCTTTACTGCAAAAATATGTCACATCATAATTAAATTAGCAATAACAAGTTGGATGGTTGAAGAAAATAATGGCTCTAACTTTCGCCCTTAATCTCCTTCAAGAATTTGAAAGAGTTCTTTTCTACAGCCTGTTTAAACACAATGAATAATTACACCAACAATTAAATCTTCCATCGTATTCACGGGGGTTTATTTTCTTTCTACAGATTTAAAAAGTTTAAAACACATCCTTATACGTAAGACCAAACTTCTCCTGCCCACCCACTGACCCCTCACTGCTTTGTTCAGCCAGGAGAAGAATGAAGCATCAGAGTATTTGACTGTTTGAACCCACAGGTCAGCCTCATTCAGAGGTTGTTTGTTGAGAAGAATGCCAGAACACTATAATAGGTTTGGGATGTTTAGCTCCACGCTGTGACGACCTGCTCCTCAGACTGCTGCCATTGACGTCACCGGTGAGCTAACGGAAGTGGAGAGACACTTAGCGACAAAATCAACAACGAGAAGCGGCGACGGCAGGAGCAGTGATCGTGACCGTGGCTCCGAGCAGTTTGAAGTGAAGTGGACGATTTGGCTTTGGCTCTCGATCACACAAATACCAAACATAGCAGACTCAGGTGCACACAGAGGGCAGAGTACACCAATGACCGTTACAGAGGGCTTTCAGCTCTCACTCATCACAGCGCAAGTGCCAATTCATAAAATACAGAGTCTTAGTGATTAGCAGAAAGCTTCAAAATGTGACCAGGACTTCATCATGAGCTAATAACCTCAATGAAACGGTGCAAATTGGCCGAATGCAATCGTAACCAAGTTTCCAGAGAGTGTGTCCGACCTGCCGTATCAGAGACACAGTGGATCCAGTGGAAGTTAACACATTGACTAGAATAGAAACCAGATCCAGTGCTGTGACGGATCTGTTGGAATTTGGCCGTTAGACCAACGTAATTTGGGACTTGACTTGGATTCTTATTTAGTAACTTGGACTGAAACTCTGACGTGAACACTGTGGACTCCAGCGGTGACTTGGACCTGATGTTTGGTGACTCGACTACAACAATAAACCTTTCATGTTGCCAGTTGAAGGTGCGATTTTATCTCTTTGAAACATCTCACCTTCAATATGAATTGATGTCAACACCAAGCACTTTGGAACCACACATCAAGCTGCTGTATTTGATGGGATAGGAGTAAGAACAGGCTGATAGATAATCACACATGTTGGTGCATTCACTGACCTTTGCAGGTTTTCCCATCGGGCTGCAGGGTGAATCCCACAGGGCAACTGCAGCGCACCCCTGTGGCCGTGTCTTTACATGTCCTGTCGCAGCCGCCATTGTTCACGGCGCAGGTCTCTGCACACGGTGGGACAGGGATAGAAAAAGATAGAGAGAAGAAGAAGAAGAAGAAGAAGAAGAAGAAGAAGAAAAAGAAAAAGAAGAAGAAGGGAGCGTTAACATTTGACCCCTGCATCTGTGAAGACATCAGAGACACTGGCGGTGATGTGGTAGAAACAAAGCTTCATGCAGGACAAGAATACACAATCAAACAACACAGTCAGTCAGAGCGTGTCCTTGTGTTTGTCATGGAGCTTTGTTGACACACAGATGAAACATTTGAGACATTTATGAAAAGAGGTAAATACATTGTTCAGTAGTTTGTCATAAAAACAGAATCACGGACGAGGGTGAAGAACTCTTTGGCCCAGAGGTCGCTCCTGTTTCCAAATGTGACAAGAAATCAGTTAACACACAAAAAAAGGAAGGGTTAAGGTAAGTGGGTAGAAAAACAGAGTTTGTGCAAAGTTGAGTGCAGTAAGTCTCGAGAACACTCGATGGACCCGGCCTGTATATTTTCCTCCTGAAAAATGTTCTTGTACGTGGTGCAGATAAAGTTTGCTCGGACTTGTGAATATTGCCTGAGCTGATCCCAAAGCAAACACGAGCTCATGGTAACTCTAGCTCACCTGCTCGGCCGCTGTTGCTTTAGCTAAGCTCAGCACACACTTTCCCAACGGGCCCGGAGAAGTGCTGAGGAGGCTGAAATTTGACGTTAACTTGTGTTTGTTGAAGGGATTCAATAAAAAGACACCTAATAAGGAAGTTTCACTTAGTGACTGTTCTGTTTTAGCCGGTTTGACTTCAATGATTTCAGAGAAAAGGCTTCGTGTTCCTGAGAAATCTCTGGCTCGCGACTCTCTTAGAACCAAATTTGGTTGAATTAAAAAGTTTGCATCTTGGAGTAGGTGCTTCTCGGGTCCGGCAGAGTGGACATTTGGAATTCAAAGGCCTCTGCTGGACAACAGCAACATCTAAATCGAGGATGTCCCCCCCCTTCTTGGCAGCTTTTCCCATTTAATTAAAATGCCAGGAGATTGTGCGCTTGAGAGGAGTGAAGAGGGGAAGCAGGAAAAGCCCTTTCAGGCTGGCAAACACATCCAGATCTAGGGGTCAAGGCATTAGCATAATGCCCTTTCAGAATGCACAGTCACAAACACATCTGAGCCAAGATGGCTGCTGCTTTCTATCAGGAAACAGGACAGTGTTTGTAGATTTGTTTGTGTTTCTTCATGCAGCTCCAAACAACATCAATCTCTCTGGGTTTTTCCTCCCTTTATCTCTGTTTTCTAACCGGTGTTTGTTTATCCGTCAATGCTCTGTGTTCGTCATTTTGCAATTCCTGTCATGACTTATTTCTCTTCTTCTGCAGCCGGATAACAAACTATCTCAATTCCCAAACTCTGTCACGAGCGTGGAAGTTTTCAGAGTGAGTTCATGAGTCTGGAAGGAGAGACAATCCATCATCCGGGCAGCCTGTCTGATGGGCCCTGTAGGGTACGACTGCAGAAGCTGGTCCACTCTCTGGGTCTCAGTCAGGTCTCTGTGTGTATGGCGGAGGTCCGTGAGCCAGCGCAGGTGCACGCAGATGCACATGTATGTGAGCAGACGTGAGTGAGTTGGAGGTGGTGTTTAAGGGTCGGAGTGATTTATACTGAGTACAGTGGGCCCTATCATTAGCCGAGGGTGAACACAGTCCTGCCCAAGCCCCCTCTTTCTCCAGACCACGCCCCGCCCAGCCCGGGGCCAGACCCGGCACAGGAACACAGACGCACCGCCGAGCCTGATTGATATGCTGGACAAGCCCCTCGTGCCCCCCTCAGCTCCCTCTCCAAGCCTCTACACCCTCCATCTAACCCTGCATACTTCTGTCCCAGCCTGCTTTCTATGAGTGTGTGAGTCAGAGAGTGTGTGTGTCTGAGAGTGTGTGTCAGGGCATGTAGCTTCCCTCTCATGAAGACAGGACAGCACTAAGTAGGCAGAGTCTCTTTATGCATGCTGATAACACAGTTTGTCTTTTTGTTGAACACTTTAAGATTATTTTGAATTTTCTTTGCCGATTTTACTGGACGTCCTTCAGAGTCCATTTAAAACCTTGCAGATGCATATAAGATGTGCTTGTCTATAGCTGTCTGCTTCGTTTTTTGTGCTCCTTTGAGTCGCACGAGAAATGTTTTTGATCAAACCCTGCCCTTCAAAATAAAGCTAATTAATGAAACTGAAAAAAGGAATCAATTCAGGTCGCTATACTTTTGGTTATGTGGGATTAAATAACTTTGAAGAGAGCTACGTGACGTCTCAAAGTTTTCTTAAAAAGTTAACAGGAAGTCCGTCTTTCTAACTCTCCTCTTTGATAAATAACATCACAATCTGAGTCTGCAAGTGGAAAAAGCAATGACTTTTGGTGGATCTATTGTTAGCAAGTGATAAAATTGCATGTCATGGCTGCAGCATTATTAGAGGAATATCAAATATTTTTATCCATTTTTTTTCTTAGACTAAAACGATGGAAAATAGAGCTTGTGTTTACATTTTATTTATAATGCATCAATTTCAGCCAAAGATAAAGATGTGATGATTGTTTTTTTTGGCTCAGTATGTTCACAAATGCAGAATACGAAAAAATCTCATCACGAAACAATCATGTTTATGTTCTTTTATTTTCTAAGATCGTAAAGAAGGGCTTAAAGTTCCTGCGAGGAGCTTTCGATTTGATGCTGGTTTTGGAACCTCCTCTTACCCTCTCACTGATTTTGTCTTATGCATCAGTAAGAAGTGCAACCTTTCTTTATTTCAAAAGCCAAATCTATTATTAAAAATGTTTTATTCATCTTTTATTGAGTCTATTTTAACTTTTGCGATGACCTCTTGGTTTGGTAACCTTAGCACTTCTAACAAAAAGCTGGGTTATATATCGTCAAAGTCTGCCCAAAGATCGTTGGCGGTAATCTGAATGATCTTGGCCATCTTTACCAAGTGAGAGCCACTTTGAGGGCAAAGGTCATCCTTGAAGACCCTCTCCACCCCCTTTACTCAGAGTTTAGACTCTTGCCAACAGGGAGGAGGTTCACTTATACTAGGAGGACCAGATCTAACAGATTTCTTAGATCATTTGTGCCCTCAGCTGTTGGGATTTTAAACAAGCTGTAGGGTTTTTGCCATTCCACATAGGATTGTGGTTCCTTTGGCCTCATATGCAGAAAAAACTATGTCATCCACGGGAGTTAGGTAGCTATGTATTTAAATTAAATGTGTGAACTTGATGTGTATATGATGTGTGTGGAGACTACTGTTGCAAACCAAATTGCCTCTTGGGACAATAAAGATTTTCCAAATTCAAATCCAGATTCACCATGAATCATTGCAGTGGAAACGTAGAAATTAAGTCATCTAGCGTTGGTTTCCGAACTGAAGAGATATATACAATCTTATGCTGATGATCCAGTTTGCTCTTGTACGTCATGAAGAGTCCTCGATACAAATTCAAGTCAGCTTCAAAGCCAGACCAGACTCCTCAGAACTGTTGGGTTTTTTTGTGCATAAAATGTGTCCTTTCAGAATAAAAGTTTCAAGTATTGGTGAGAAAAGTAGTAACCAGACACTAGGTCGTTTGACTCTACATGAACAAATCTGAGAGGGAACTAATTGGCTGCAAATGATGCATATAGAGGATTTAAACTGAGAGGAGGCTGGTGTATTGAACACAATAATAATTCTGACTCTCATCTCGCAGCTTGAACGAGCGTGACAACTTCATGGGGCAGGGATTAGATTTTGTCAGTGAGAAGCCGAGGAATGAGAGGGAAGACAGTAAGTATATACACGTCCATCACACTGCTGGCATGGAAACGCTGACCTTCGCAAACCGCTCTTTCCACGCGAGGAGGACACATGTTCCATTGATTAAAGTCGGGGAGCACGAGAGAGAACCGTGTCACTGTTTATACTAAAGCATCATGCCAAGTCACAGCAAACGCTCCACTACCGTAAAAAGGTGAGAGCTGCACGGTCGCCTTTCAGAGCTTAACAGGATCCCTGTTCCTGCCCTGCGATGGGCACATAAATCAGCTGTCAGTCAGCGGGGCTCTGGCATGCATTTACATTATGTGGATACACCTGTACTCTGCACACACATACACACACCTCAGTGTAGTTCCATCAGTCTTGAAGTGACGGTTTATTTAGAATCCAGGGTTTCAGCCACTGACTCTCTCTTTTGGTGCTTTTCCCTCACACATGTCCTGCGTCTGGCTCCTGATTTAGCCATCTTTTCAATATCCACTTCATGAAATGTCTCAGTGTTGCTCTTCAACAGGTCGCCCTCACTCCCTCCTGTTTCGTTTCTGCCTCGCTCCCTGTTTCTCCTTTTTATTATCATCAGTTCCATTTGTCTTGATCAGCATGTTGTCGGCAGACTCTGGAGCACCATGTGTCAGAGGAAGCAGACAAACTGATAGCAGTGTCAAATCTAACATACTGATGCTGCTCAGGCTGTGCCAGTGCAGCGCTGGCTGGGATGGCCTCTGTGCTCTCTGCAGGCACATGCAGACACACGTGTTCGTTCGTGCACAAAGGCATCATGGAGAAACCAAAGAACAACATTTCATTAGAAGAGAAACACCACTGGGTGTACTTATTACTGTGTTAACATCTTAATGCATCAGGACAGGAGTGTTTATCCTTCTCCATGAACTTCAAATTCAATATGTCTATGGCACTGCAACAAGTTCCACTTACTTCCACTTATAACAGTTTAGGAGCTTAACCAGATGTACAATGTTACAGAGTCCCAAAAGCTTTGTTTCTAAACGTGTGTTATGGATGTTCCACTGATCCACATTCTGCAAAACCAGTGGCTGCAAGCAACCATGAGAAAAAAGTTTATGGTTGGTGGACTTTGCAGGAACCAGGGGATCAAATCGCTGTTTTCGTGATCATGGGTAGTGCCGTAGACATCCCTTTCATCCAGTTACTTCCACACTCCTGGGGGATATTGAGGTGTCCCCTGGCCAGATTGGAGATATGATCCCTTTAGCAAGCTTTTTGGTCCCCCTCCAGTTGGGCCCGCCGAGAAAACATCTGGAAATGGACACCCATGACAGATCCCACATCCGATGCTTGCACCAACCAATCTTTTGATAAGATGGAACAGCACTTCTTCTTAGAGCTACATCTGGATGTCAAAGCTCTTTACACCCTGTAGAGGAATCTCTTGTCCGCAACTCCAATCTGCAATCTCATCATTGTATTTATTACCGAAAGACCAACTGGGTAGCAAGAGCTTTGCCTTCAAGGTCAGCCATCTTTTTACCATGATGGTTTGGTGCAACACTCACATTACCGCCTAAGCTGCATCAATCCACCCATCGAGGTCACACGTTAACATAACCCCCAGATACTTGGACTCCTTCACTTCAAGCACGGACTCACTCCCTTGACCGTAGGATCTTCCGTTTCTGCAGAGAACCGTGGCCTCAGACTTGGGTTTGCTTTCTCTAACCCTCGAATGGCTTTTTTCGTTGTTGAACATTGTACTGGTGCCTCTTTCTGCTAATTTATGATGCACCTGTCATTTCAGCCAGGAGGTGCCTTATGTTCATTAAGTGTTGTGTGCATGAAGTGTGTTCTGGTCTGCTCCCATTGGGTCATGTTTGAATGAGCTAGCAGAAACCTAAACGTTTTTATTGAACCCTGACACGACACCTCATACATTATGTTTTTGATCTTGAACGTCAACTTTTGAGCACATTCACAAACCTGATGGAAACAGAGCGTTATAAATCTTAAACCTGTTCTGTGTGTTTGCATGTGCACTGATGTGAACGCTAGGTACGATAGGTACGATAGAGATGCCCTGGAATACCTTTGTGTACGGATAGGTAACATGGTGGTACAGCAGGAGGTGAGCAGGGTTGAACCAGAGATGAGAGGTGAGTTATTCAGTGGAAGGTGATTGAGGGGAAGAGAAAAGTAGGAAGAAGTAGAAGGGACGATGAAGCACCTTTAAATAAGATTCTCGCTCTTCCTCCAACCTGCTGAGATGAAACATGTTTGAAACTTGAAAACCAAGGACCACAGAAACCAGGCCTTGGAAGAAGCACTCCTGCTTGTTTTAGAGAGGTCTGATTAATAGAGGCAGAGGAAAGGTTTTTATTTATTCACAGGAAAATGGGTTGATGGTTTGAGCAAGAAGTGAGAGGGTGCAGTCTTTGGGAAACCAACTAGTTGTCTTTAGTATCTTTTTAGAGGAAGTCCTCCATCCTTATCAGGGTATGGGACTTTCAAACACACTCATTCTCAGTTAAAGTCAGGTTTGATCTGTGGTTTCATGCATCCTCTAAAGACTCTTTCACTTGAAGAAACATCACCAAAATAACAAACCTCGAGAGTTTTAAAAATATACATCTAATGAACATGTGATTTTGAACATGACTTTTTACTGGACGACGCATTGATTTGTTCAGTCGTCAGTCATGCTGTCTTAAACCTTGATCCAACAGAAACGTAAATGATTCTGCAAGGCTGGGCTGAGTCTGAAGGAGACGTAACGTCCAGAACAATTTAAATCTGGTTGTAAGGCATGCTCAAGGAGTAAGTTCTCAGATTCTTCAGCTTTCAGCTTTTCGTCTTTTTTTTCCTCGTTAGATGTAATTACATCTGTAGCTGAATAGAGGTGTACAGACATGGCAGCAGCAGGTGAAGATGCATGGTCAGTTTTTCCCACATAGACGATACCTGGGTTGCCAGCTACAGGAGATCTGACAGACGCTCTTAATTTTTATATGTATAAGATTGACATCCGCCATTGACCACCAAACTGTAGTAGACAAGCTTTCCCTGCTCCTCTTGTATGGTCGCAAAATAGTCACCATAGTCTCTTCACCTGTTCTGCAGGTAACAGAGAGAGAGAGACAGATAACACCAGAGCTGGGCACACATCCGTTAATTTGTTAACTGACTGGACTTCATTACAGGAATGCAGCACTGGAACAGCAGAAGTGTTGGTCCCGAAGGACTCCACTTTAAAATTTGGCTATCCTATGCAGATGATACTACGAAGATTTATTTGAGAACCAAAGAAGCCAGCTCTTGCTGAGCGTAATGATCTGGATCACTAAAAAGAGTCTGAACTTCTATCACTAGGAGCATCTATACTGAGGTTTATTACCTGAGACAGAAGAAGGACCCAAATTCTGTTGTCACATGGTGAGATGGATTGTGGACAACTTGAGCCGGGCTTGCGGCCCTTGCAGGTTTGAAAAAATCTGCAGATGTTTAATGTGTTTGGATTCAATATTTTACTGGACTAGGATCGTTGGGACCCTTTCCATCATCTTGAGGTTTATATTCATGTTAGCATTCATTACTTTTAAACAGAATCAGTGGATTAACTATGAACTGAGACGTCTTTAGGCGGCTCTTACACATTCCTTCTTTTAGCTGATTTATTTTACCTCTTACTGGCTCACTGAAATTGTATGATACAGATGAAGTACGTTTTGCATCCTTTCAAAATAAAAGCATGTTTATAAACCCCCCCATCCCAAAAAATGAGGTTACCCGCAGTGAAAAGGCAAAATAAAATCATTCCTAAGAACAGTTTTAAGAGGCTATCTCCTAATACATTTACTCTCCTAATATCTCATTCACGGCCTTTATAGCTTTTATTCATCTTGATTTATTTATTTATTTTACAGCTTTTATCTGCATATCCTCAAATGCTTTAGCTATTTTGATGATTTTATCTCTGTTTTGCTTTTATTTCACCTTATTGCTTCTACCCCTCTTTTAATACTTTATTCCTTTTCATTCTTTCTTTCCTTTTATATTTTAAATTGTCTAATTTTCTTGGTCTCTTGGTCTCAATTCTTATTGTTGGGTTCTTGGGTTAATTTTATTTAAAGTCTGTCATCTGTAGAGTACTCTTTGTTTTACTATTATGTGCCCTTTGTGAAGCATTTTGTAAACCATGGTTTTTAAAAGGTGCAATATAAATAAAGGTATTATTAAAGTCATTATTATTGAAGCTTCAACGTAAGATAGGTTAGTGACAAATATTAAAAAAGTAATGAAAAAAATTAATCAAAACCCAAACATCAAACCAGTTTGACAATATCAGGAAAATGAGTGTGCGACCAGTTCAAGGCTAACATTGAATCTGTGACGGAAAATCTGAGCTGATATTTGTCGTAGATTAAATTGTTGGATGGTTGAATCAGGGATGATTCCGCTCAGAGCTCCTGCAGTCTAAGCCCAGCCTTAGTGGACGTTATCAAGGTGCTTTCAATGACCCTTTAATGATTATGGTGGAAGATTATCCTACCACTGTGAATGCACAGCTCTGTAACCTGGAGAATAACGGTTTGAAAGGTTTGCTTTGCTAGTTTAGTGCCCTGCCTTTGTAACACGGGTCATCAAATAAGAGGGAGGGGAACATTAAAATAAGGAGTGGAAGGTACGACTGGGAAAGTGACGGTTAGTGTTCAAAAAAACCTCAGAGCCATCTGAAAACGTGGGAGGAAGGGGTTAGGGAGGAAGGGTTCAAAGGAAAACAGCAAACTCCTTCTCTTCATCACGTTAGAACAAAACTGTGACTGTGGGGGTAGACACAGTGGGCATCAAAGGTTCACAAAAAGAAATCAACAAAATAAAAAAGAGAGAGGACGAGGAGGAGAAACGGAGAGAAGTGGAATCGGGGGGTACAAGCACAAGCGCCATGGCAACACATAGAAAGAGGAAGAAAAGAGTTACCCATAAGTAGCCGCCGTTTCACCCGCTTGTCCACATCAGCTACTGACGTGGCATTGAACTCAGAGCTCTCAATTGCAGCCTCATCTTTCTCTAAAACACAAGTGACAAGGGGACAAACAGTGAGCAGCAGGTTAATGAGAAGCCCAAATGACCAGACCTTCAGCCCCTCTTGGCGTTTGAGCAAAAAACACCAAAGCCAAGAAGCAAGAAGCGATGAAGAAGCGCCAAAATCCCTGTTAGAGTGTTAATCCCCAAACAAATGACAAATCCCCCAGAGCAAACAAAAGAACAAAACAAAGTAAATGAAAATGATCAGTATCAGTGTGTAGCTTACAAAATGAAGCGGTAGGTAGGTAGGTAGGGAAGGAGGTAGGTAGGGAGGTTGGGAAGGAAAGGGTAAAGGTTAAGGGCTTACATAAAAAAGATAAAGGTAGAGGTGTGGGGTTTTGGGGGATGGGGTGGGATTGGGTCAACGTAAAGGGAAGTTTTATTTCTGATGTAGACGTTGCTGTTGTTGCCGATGGAGTTTCTGTCTTCCATATCAAACAGCCACGCTTTGTCAGCAATGATTCCCTCGCGTAAGGATGGAGGAGGAAGACAAGACAGAGAGGAGAAGGAAAGGACTTCCAACATTCCCAAGACAAGCTGCCTTGAATGTGGGCACAGAGACAGAGGCAAAGGAAAGGAGGGGTGACAATGACAAGAACATGAAGAAGAAGGAGAAGAAGGAGGAGGAGGGGGTGCTACAGGGGAGAACGAGAGGTTTGACAGCAGAGTAAGGCACTCGAGGAACTGAGCAATGACGAGATGATCAAGAGGGTATGATGGAGAGAGGAGGAGAAGAAAGAGCAAGACTGATTCAGTCCCATCATGGCCCACAATGGGAGAGGTAAATGAGGGAAGAGGGGCGGGACTCAAGAGATGAGGTTTTAAAAGGTAGGGGGTGCATGCAGAGGAATAAAAAAGCAGGAGGAGACAGTCTGGGGCAGCGCTGGTTGCCTGTTTGTCTATGGAACACATTTCAACTGGTTTTAACAGTCAACGTTGGAAAAACCATGTTCCCAAAGCCGGGCTGAGGAAGGTGATTGGGGAGAGGGAGGAAGGTGGCCGTGGCTGTTAAGATGGCATGCATGTGGTGCTGGGGACGGTGGGTTTGATGATGGGGCTTGGAGAGGGAGTCGGCCTTTCACTGGGCCTGAGTCATTAGGGCCTGAATGAGCATCTCTTTGTGAATGGATGCCTTTAGCCGCAATAGGACCGGGCTTTGATGTACAAACACGGTCCTAAGGGAGCAGGGGGAGCTGGATATTGGGGTAATTAATGTCCCTTCCATTTCTCGGCCCACTACCGTTTTTCTCTCTCTCTCATCTGAGGCGCTTGATCGACAAAGTGAAGTACTCTCTGAGGTGCACTCAGGGATGAATGTGGGCTTTCTGGTGCTCAGCTAATGGGTGAAATGTGGCAGCGTGAATGTGTAATTGTTGAATCAAATACTTGTGCATACCAGTTTTCGTGCTTTTGAGCGACTACTCGCTTGAGTGTGTGAAAAACTCTGTCGGAGAGGGAGATAAAAATGTGAGGAGTGTGAGACAGGTTGAGGAGAGGAGGACCGCGGGCTCACCGGCTCCTTAAGAGTCTGTGAGACTGCGTGGTGGTGGGAGGCCCGCAGAGAGGGGAGCGTTTTAGAGTGCCGGACCTACACAGGACGAGGAGGGAGGGAGGAAGGGGGGGAGTAGAACCACTTTACTACAACTACAGCTAGAAGGGAAATGTTAAAAACCAATGCATTGGTGAACAGGGTCGCTTAAAACAACAACAACAATAAAAATGTACTTCAATTCAAAAAGGAAAATAAAAGGAAATATTAAGAAAGAGAAATAAAAGGGGAAACCATGAAAATGCAATGCAGGTTTTCCCATGCAGCTGAACAAGCAGACAAACAGACAGATGGACGGTTTAGCAAAGGAGGAGTGGGAGATAAATGGACGACTATGAGTGGACACATGCAGGTTATGCGAGGAGGAGTGAGTGGTGCAAGTCCCTGCCTCTTTATTGAAATGTATGGAGCAAGAAAGGGGGCTGATGGATGGGGATGAGGCATGGAAGTCACTTTGTTGTTGGATTGAGGGTTTTGGTAGTTGGTGAGTCGGTTGCGTTTTGTTCTGAGGAAGTGGAGGATGAGGAGGTAGTGAGAGAGCTTGAGGAGCAGGTTAGGTTTGCTTTCTTGGGAGCTTAACCTAAGATCAGGCTGCAATTGAGATGTCCGAGTCTAGCACCATCCGACCCCCGCCCAGAGTCACTCTTTCCTCTTGTGCACTGAGGCCCTTAAATCCACCTGATTTGGCTATAACATGGATGCTCAGACAAGACAGGCAATCAGGTACTATCACCAGAAAGCAGGAGGAAGAGAAGGAGGGAGGAGGAGGAGGAGCAGAGGGACGGCACTACAGAGAGAGGGAACAAGGGAGGGTCGGGTAGGGGGGTTAAAGGTAGGCCCACGGAGCAGTTGGGACACTCAGACCACAGACACAGAAGTCCTTCTCTCGTCAAAGTATGAAGAGAGACAGAGACAAAGAGAGAAAAGAAACAAGACATTGGGAAGGAATGGAGAGGAGGGTTCCTGCTCGCTCTCATCGCTCTCTTCTTTCTTTTTCTTGACGGTGTTCCTTGGAGGCAGCTGGGGAGAAAATGCGGTTATCAGCAGTCAAAAATACGGAGCTGCTGAAAAGCAGCACAGCAATCTGTCCAAACGGTGAGGTTGAGAGAGAGAGAGAGAGAGATAGAGAGAGAGAGAGAGAGATAGAGAGAGAGAGAGAGAGAGAGAGAGAGAGAGAGAGAGAGAGAGAGAGAGAGAGAGAGAGAGAGACAGAGAGAGAGACAGAGACAGAGGTGTTTCCAGTGTTTAAACACAGCAGGAAGGACAGCATATCAAAATCAGATCAGTGTGAGTCTTTGTGTGCGCAGCAAACCAACTCAATGTGTTTTCTAGTTGTGCAGGTGTTTAAATCTAACATATAAACATGTAACACAGTCTTATAACACACTTCTATTTTTTGTATCTCATTTCTAACCATGTTTGTACACAAACAAGTGTTAAACACTCTCCTAGTTGTTGTCTTTAACCACATGGAAAAGTTTACTTTTTATTTGGTTAATTAAGGTTTACACCGCCTATTACAAATGAACCAGGACTTGTAAACAAAAGTCACATGGACTCCCAAGTAGCTCATAATTGGACAGAGTTTGGTAAACTGTCAAACTGCCAAGTTAGAAAATCTGGCAGGAGCGGATCCCGAAGTAATCGAGATCCAAAGTCTCTCATTATTGGCGACTGATTTGGGTTTTCGTCTTTTCTTTTGACGAACCTTCAGTACGTCTTTCGGAGAAGGACCTTTCCTTCCTTCCTTCCTTGTTTGTTTTTTTGTTTTCGACCACCTGAAATCAAACACTGTCTCTTAAATCAATCCAAATGAGAAGAACTGACCTTAAAAACTTGGGCGTCAAAGAGTTTCATTAAAAGTACAGAACTAACTATTGCTGTATTTCTTGAGTCTAGTTTGAATCACATTCAGGGTCCAAAAATAGAGGTTAGCCTGGGGATCAGTTGGGCAAATGGTTCAATGATATTTTACAGACAGTGAATTGCATGAGAATACAGTCAATGTTTGGCTACTGTCCTGTTTGAAACCATTTAAGTTGAGGATTTCAGGTCAAATACAACATTTTTTTAATGGGACACATGCACAAGAAGGAAGATTTCATCGTCACATAAAGACTGTCTCTTTTGCATTGTTTGAATATGTATATCTATTGTCTTGTCTGGGCAGTTGTTGGTGTAAACATATTGTACTTCATAAAGAAACAGCTTAAATGCCCCATATAATGTTATTTTTTTTAGCAATTTACAGCATGTTCTGGTCGTCTTTTAAGCAAGGTTTCGAATTTGGTTGCAACATACATCACAAATTCAGCCTCTGTGGAGGATCTGCAGCCTCTCAGATTCTACTCTCATTATCCATGTGTTGATCTAAGACGTGCACTGATTGGCTGCCTTCAAGTGCAACGTGTAGCCAGATGCAGAGGTGGAAAAACACCAACACAAATCGCACTTTGATTCTGTTTTAGCTTGTAAACCAATCATGATATAAACGTAGTGCTCATCTCACAATGATATTCTTCCTGGTACATCTTCTATCACCTTCTTTGTATTATATTGCTTTAGAATGACAAAACTTGACAATGCATAATCTTCTTTTCATAATTCTCATGCCAGCCATGTTTTTTATCAAGATGCAATGAATATGGTCATGCTAGGGTGACAGAGGATTGACAATTATTGTATCTATGACGTGTATTAGCCTCCACGTGTCACATTCCCATATTTTGTTGTTGCTTGAAAAACAGAACAGCAAACTCTTGGGATGCACAGAAGATACAGAGCACAGCTTGCAAAGCAATGTCTGGAAAATCAATTTTTAAAAAAGGATTTGAGCTGGTCCAATCAGGAACTGGACTGTACTTACTGGCCTGATGGAACTTTCTACTAGCCCCGAGCAATCTGGCAATCCCTACTGTTGGACCCTGGGATGTGCTTCCTTGTTAAGTTTTGAACACAACTTATTTATGACTATCTGCAAATTAATAATTGGAACACAAAGTGAAAGAGCAGAAACAATATGTCACCAAAGATTTCACAATAACGTGTTTAACAGACAAAAGAGTACACACTGCAATCCAACAACTAACTTTTAACCTCAATCTATAACCCCAGTTCTTACTTCTGCAATACCCATGGTAGTCATTAGATTTAAGGCACAATTAACAATCTTGAGCACACAAATAACCAGTACCTCAGAGTCCAGGCGCCTGAGGCCCGGATTCTCAAACTAACTACTGCGACTGAAACAAGCTTGGAGCCACAGACTGTCTACAAGAGCAAAGAAACACTGATGGAAATAAACTTCTCTTATATTAAATCAGCAGACAGAAGATGTAGAGAACAGAGTTATGGACAACTCCACTTACCTTGAACGTCTCATTCATCCTCTACTGATTAGAAAGCAAGGTGAAAATGAATATCTCATATGTGAGAGCCAGGCTTTGGAGGCATGCATCTGTTGGTAGATGTAAGTTCAAATGACCTGTTCAGGTACAGAGACCTGCCTGCTGGTCGCTGGTGGAGCTAATTGAGAACTAAGACACAATTAATCTATCTCTAAGTGGAAGAAACTAAACGGTATCTTCAGAGAGACTTGGAAGTCCATTTCAAACCAAGGGTACCTTAAGCTGCATTTTCATCAATTAGTCCAGTTCACTTCAGTTTGGTACAGTACACAATGCAATTGTTTGCGTTTCTACGATCAAAAGTTGGGAAAGGTACAAAAATATTCCATCTGTACGGTCCTACTTTTTGGCACCCCTCTGTTGGGGTACCTAGCGTACCGATCTGACCACAAACGGTGGAGCTAGACGCACTGCAATAGTTGATTGAAAGAAAGGAGGGGGAGGAGAGATCGTAGTAGATTATATCTCTCCTAACCTGACGTTATTTGGTGGCGGCATAGCGGTCTAAGGGTGCCCCATACAGAAGCTATAGTTCTCATCGTAGAGGTCCCCCACTCTCTGTTCCCCACATTTCCTGTCTCTCTTCACCTGTCCTATCCATAAAAGTCAAAAATGCTAAAAAAAAATGAACTTAAAAAAAAAGAGTGCTTAACGCAGACACCACCTGAGCAGAGAGAGGGGCTCAGGGATGGATGCTTAGTTAATCAATAACTAGCATATCTTACCTGCAGCAATCAGGTATAAACTTAGACTGTATAAAATATGGCCGTAGTATCCGTGACGTCACCCATCTGTTCCTGAGTGCTGTTTTGAAGCCAATCGACGGCGGAAGACATATTGGACATGCGGAACTCAACCAGGCAGAGCGTGACATAGTGTGAGCCTCCGAGCCAATAGCTATGTGTTCCCGACCGGGAGTCACGTCACACATGTCCTTATTTGGGCAAAAACTCGTAATCTTAATATCTTCTGAACCGTCACGTTAGAAAAAAATTCACCCCCCGTACAGTGTGTGCCATTAGAGAAATTAGCTTCATAGGACCAAGCTGTTTTTGGAACCAGGCTGTAAACATGTTTATTAATGCTGCAAAGATCGTCTTTTTCCCATTCATGTCAATGTGGTTTCTGGTGTTTCTGCAGCCAGCCTCAAGCGGATTCTCGATGTATTGCAGTTTAAAACACTTCCGCATGGGCTTCATAGTTTGAGACCGGAGGTTGCCGCTTGGGTATAAAGCCATATGCAAGTTATTTGTTTCACCAAATATCTGTCCTGGATGTACCTTCAAAATAAAAGCATTGTGTGAAAACAAGGGGAGTCTCCCGCAGAAGAAAATGGATCAGGCTTTTATTTTGAAAAGCATTCCTGAACATACATTTGTCATGCTTTTGACATAGATATAGCCAATACAGACCATGATCTATAATATTTCTGTCTTTTGGCCAATACAAAAATTGCCTTCTATTCTCAAGATTTCTGGCATGAGAAACAAGCTGCTCACGCTCCCAGAGAGTACATGTACACCAAAATGAAATGCTTTCTGTGTGAGGCGTCAGGGATGATGCAGTCAACATCAGGCTTTACCGTACCGAACAGTGCTGAACCTAACTGGACCACTTGGTGGAAATGCACCTTATATTACAAGGTACACCAGAGGGTACAATGAAACCACACAAGAGAAACAAGATGCTAGAGGGTACTTTGAAAACTGACTCAGAAGGGCTATTTCTAAGGGTATAAAACTGATGCAGACAAGGACAACTTTGTGAAGCCGAAGCTCAGCAGTGAAGAAGTGTAGTTCATGATCTAAGGATGGGAATGCATTCAAAGTTTGTAGGATTACACATGACGTGTTGTGCAGAGCTTTTCATAAAATATAAACAAACCGATGATAATATTTTGTCTCTGTTGGTCTTATGTGTTTCCATAACACATGGCTGAAGGTGATGTGAGATAAGAGGAACAACAGGATGATATCAATGATCCCTGAACACATTCTTTATACATAATAATTGAGTTTTGAAGTCATCCAGGCTGAACATAAGTCCGGACTCTATCTTACAAGATATGTTACGGTCAAACAGCAGAGAGGACTTCATGTTGTGTGAATCAGGAGGCCATCTTTGATCGTCACTCACCGATGCAGGTCTTGCTGTCTGAGTGCAGGGCGTACTTCTGGTGGCAGCCACACACCGGCCCTGTGTCAGTGTCGTCACATGTGTGCTGGCAGCCGCCATTTCCGTAATTACATGTCACTGGAGAAAACACACACATTCAAGTCTTACTCATGGCTTTCACATGAAAAAATGAAAAAGTCCTTGAAGGTACAGCATGTAGAAATGGGAATATTTAGCGATAGCTAGCAGTCAGATTCTAGACTATTGTCGGTGAAGCGATGGCAAGTTTTTCTTTGTTTTCCTCTGTCACCTGACTCCTACTGAAAACACGAATATCTTCTCTGGGCATCTCATGCAGTTTACGGCTTTACATTTGAGTTACCTGACTGCCCAGAACGACTTGTGGTTTGCTGAAGGATGACTTGTTCGTCTATATGAGAAACAACGTATCTTGATAAAGCCTTGATTACATGACACCAATAAATGTAACTAGCTTTATATACTTTAATATATATTTATACACAATAATCACCATTTTAACAAATGTATTCATTTTAATTCTTTAGTTATATATATTTTGTATTTATCTAATCTTTTTAACTTTAACACATTTTTAATTTTTTATTTTCTACCCCTACTTTTTCAAGATAAACTTTATTCTATCTATTTATTTAATTAATTAATTTAATTTAATTATACTATATATTTTATTCATTTTATTGTATTCTATTTTGTTTTATTATATCATATTATATTATATCATATTATATGATATTACATTGTATTATACTATATTATATCATATTATATTATATTACATTATATTACATTGCATTGCATTATATTATATAACATTGCATAGTAATATCTTATATTTTATTCTATCTAATTCTATTTATTTTTTATTTATTTTTTTTCAATTATATATATAGCCATGCGATTTAACCATTAGGCCAAAACTGCCCTTGAATTTAGTTCACTTTTAGTTTTTTTTTTATGATTTTGTCTTTTATTATTCTACCCATTTCTGTTGTTTTCTGTCTCTGGTCTTTTATGAAGCACTTTGGGCTGCATGCTTATCTGTAGGAAAGGTGCTGTGTATAGAAAGTTGAGTTAAGTTAGTACGCACAAACTAAGATAAGTTCTTGGAACAGGTTTCGGATTTCCTGTGAAACCTCCTGAGGTGAAATAAGAGGAAAAAGAAAAATGAAACCACAAAAAAAATTGGGGTGAAGAGATAAATGACAAGGAGGAGAGAACGAGGTGTGAGGGTGGAAGTGTTAGAAAAAGAGAAATATCTTGTGGAGTCGAGATTAAGAAAGAAACAGTGAAAAGAGGTGATTATGAGGAGAAGATTTCACTTTGGGACATTTCAGGAGAACTCAAGAACCTCAAACTTTAATTCCTTGGCTATGAAACAGCGACTCAGTCGTTCTTTTTAACGGGCCACAAAAAAATTAGACAGAGTTTGCCATAATAAACACGACTGATCCATCCAACAGTTGTACTTTCTCCTAATTTGTTTAATCATCACATTTCTTGGGGGAAAAGAGAAAGCATGCATGAACATTTTCAGAAAGAGATTTTTGGAAACGTTGCGGTTTCCTCAGCTCGACCACTTTTGGATGTTTTCTGTGCAGAAAAAGGAGGAAAGAAGAGAGGAGGAGGAAACGACTGAAGAAGGAAGAGGCAGAGAGAGAAGGAGGAAAAGGATGTGGGAAAAGAACGCAACTGGAGGAGAGGCATGTAAGTTTGTGTTTTGAGGAGTAATAGACGTAACCACCTTTTCTTTCATCACTCGTTTACAACCGTCCAGTGCCGCCATGCTCAACAGGCCGGCACAGCCCCGCTTCCCTTGCCGCTAATGAAATATCATCGCGGTGGGGGACGCATTAGAGCCTTTCACAATCTTTACACTCTCACCGTCTGAGAGAAGAACAAGATGTGTTGCCAAACAAAGTGTAACTAAAAGCTTATTTTTCCTCTCTCAGAAACAGCAGCCTTAAATTCCATGGCTGCAGGCGCTCTGCGTGAAGACTAAGAGCTGGGATGGAGCAAAGAGGACGAGGAGGGGGGTAGAGACATGAATTCTCTCTACTGAATCCTTCAGCACCTTCAGCTTGGCCTGAAACGCTTAAATGATTTTGGTATTAAATGTCCGCCCTCATATTTTACCACTGAAGGCCGACTGGAACTCGTCCATCATTGCTATTACAGATGTTTATTACAGGAAGAATTTAAAGCCTTCATCGCACCAGTACGTAACCTCAATAAACTCGGGTCTATGAAACTAAGTGTTAATACCTCGCTGCCATGTGGGCTGTAAAATAAAGTGACAAGTCAATTGGCTAAAGATTAACAGATGACAGAAGGTGTTCTGCAGGATTTCAAGACATCCAACTTCTGAGATGTTATTTCTTTAGGAGGTTAGTTCAGTAGCTTTAAACGCAGGCTGGGTTTATAGACGCGCTGAGGTCTGAACGACCAGAAGAAACAATCAGTGTCTGACATTTCTTTGCATATAGTTCAGCCAGAGGCTGTGAAATGATTGTGCAGTTCCTGCAGGGAAATGTGCTCAATCAAAATATGTCGAATAGAAGTGCTTGTTCTTATTTTTGCTTGTTTTTGTTTGCATAAGCGTCTGACAATATTACAGAAACATCCCTGCAGAGATCAGCAATTAAAGCTGGGACATCACTCTGTTCACAGAGTTTCATTTTGCACATAAGAGACTGTACGATTACTTGATCCGGTCGTTGTTTTGTGAAATCGTGTACATTTGTTTTGGCGATGAACTAAGACCCACAATAACAAACACAGACTGATGGAGGCAGTGGTAGACCTGCAGCTGTTCTGCTCTGTGGTGTAAAATCTTTGTTTTTGTCAATGTGGTCTGGTTGGTCGGAGAGAGAGAGAAATGTTAATCGCTGTTTCTGGTTAAAAAACCTTATATGTTGTAGACACCACAGCCCTGTCATGGCTGAGAGCTGATGCAACCTCTTAACTTAAGCCACAAACATGTCCTACAAGGCTGCACAAACTGTCAGATTGTACAATCAGACGGAGGAAGGCCCCTCAGGAAAAGCTTGAGTCAGTGTGTGTGTAGAGGAGCGCTGAAACTCTTTGTATCTTAAAGACCTCATAGTGCCCTATTACCCCTCTAGAACACTACGCTCCCAATATGCAGGCCTGCTCCATCGTATCTTAACTCTCTAAAAGTAGTATGGGAGGTCGAGCTTTCAGTTATCAGGCACCTCTCCTTTGGAATCATCTACCAGTCAGGGTCCAGGAGGCAGACACCCTCTCTACTTTTAAGAGTAGGCTTCAAACTTTCCTTTTAGATAAAGCTTATAATTAGAGCTGGATCAGGCTTGGACCAGCTCTTAGTTATACTGCTATAGGCTTAGACTGACGCACTGGGATCCTGTCTTTCCTTCCCTCTCCTCTCTCCCCCCATCACTTTCTTTAACTCTTCCTGTCCCATTAAAGTTACTAACCATAGACCTTTATGGAGTCCCTGAGCTCCCTTGTCTCGTAAGTTCCTCTGGATCTCAGACTCCAGCTGCTACAACTACTACTATCCGTCTCACCACTATCATCTCTCTCTCTCTTCATCTCCCTCTATCCCTCTCTCCAACACGGTCTCAGCAGATGTGTGTCTAACATGAATCTGGTCCTTTTGGATGTTTCTGCCTGTTAAAGGAAGTTTGTCCTGTCCACTGTAACTTGTTAAATGCTACAAAGTGCTCTGCTTATGGTGGATTAAGATGAGATCAGACTGAGTCCTGTCTGTAAGATGGGACTGGATCTTATCCTGTCTTGATGTTGGGTCTTTGTTAATAATAGAACATATAGTACGGTCTAGACCTGTTCTGTTTGGAAAGAGTCTGAGGAGAACATTTGTTGTGATTTGGTGCTTTATTAATAAAGATTGATTGTCTGAGGTCAGGGGTGATACCTACGTGTACAGTCTTTCTGGTTCTTGTTTAGCTCAAATCCAGGACGGCACTCGCACGACACTCCACCTTTGCCGGGAGCCTCTCTGCAGATGTGGGCACAGCCGTGGTCCTTGTTCATGCAGTTCATCCCGTCTGTGAGGAGACAGAGGAGAAGAGAGACCTTTTAAACCATCATGTTAGATTGCATTGTTGAAAGATTAGCGAGAGAAGAAGGAAACACATGTTACAAGATGTACGTCTTCACTCATAGGGGATAGGACATCGGCCTATTAAGCACCAGAATCCAAACCCCTCTTATTCAGAAGCACTCATGCCTCTGTTAAACCTTCATTCTCAGGCTTCTTCCTGTCTGCCCTGATACGACTACTTGCTCCTGATCCCTCCATCCCTCCTCCCCAGCCTGTTTGATGTGGTCTCCTATCCTGATGATTTACAGAGCACACTGAGGCAATAATATCTGAAATAGGCCAGTGTTTAAATCTTCATCAGCGGGAAGAGGAGCCGGGGGAGGAAGCAGGGAGGCGGAGGACGGAGGGCCAGTGCTCTCCAGAGAGGCGAGTGGGGAGGGAGACGCCAGCCAAAGATATCACTGAGCTCTGGGAAGAAGTGGAAAAGTTAGTTTGGGAGTGTGTGGATGTCTGCTCATCATGGTACAATCAGATGTCCTCACTCAATAAAAACAGAGTCTGTTCTGTGTGCTTTCAGCTGAGCTATATTTGAGCCCAGACTGATGAAAGGTTAAGATGCACTGTGTTCATCTCACACTCATTTTATTTTAAAGAAACCTTCATCATAAACTGCCTCGGTGGAGATCTGTGCTCTCTGACAGCGTTGATTTTCACGAATGAGAGTTTGCTTGTTTTTATACTTAAATTCTGATTAGTCTCCTTCTTCCTCTTCAGTTCATTAAGTTCATAAGGGTGTCCTCAGTAAACGGCATGCTATCATCGCTGTCAGAATCACTTGTTTTCTTAGTCTGGTTGCAGACCAGAACAGCTTAACATGTGTGCGATGAATCCATGAAGAGTGCAAAACAAACTGGCTTCCTGACGTCAAAGTAAAGCTTGCATGGTAACACTTAAGCATGTGAGACTTCCTTGCCTAGGTCTCGCCCCAAACTACATCGCAGAAATGCTAACAAATTACGAGCCGTCTAGCGGCCTTAGATCCTCAGGTGGGGAATTTCTGGTCGTTCCAAAGCCGAGGCTCAAATACAAAGGGTATCGAGCTTTCTCCATTAGAGCCTCTCGACTTTGGAGCAACCTCCCCAAGGAAATAAGGCTTGCAGAGTCAGTGACATCTTTTAAATCTCCTCTTAAAACCCATTTTTACAGACTTAATTCTATGTGACTTTTAATTCAATATTTTTTTTTTTAGCTTTTATCCAACTATTTTTTTTTTTCAATTTTATTTGATTATTTTATTTGATTATTTATTGTTTTAATTAATTTTTCATTTATTGTTTTAATGTTCCTAATTTATCCTTTTCACTTTTTCTAATTTTCCCGATGTGATGTCGTCCTCTTACTCTGAAAACCTCACTCTAACGAATTGCTGTAAATTTACAAGGAAATTTCAACAATAAGATCCTGTTATGTTTAAATACAGGACAACCCTGTATAATTACGGTTTATAACATTATTTTACTGTATTATTGCTTCAAGGAAAGAAAACAGCAATTTCTTGTAATTTTTGCATTGCATTTTGGGAAAAAGAATGTGAGACCACATGCTTGGAAGGAGAGCAGAGTAAGAAGACACATTTCCACCCAACTCCATCCTAACAACAAACAGGTGAGTGCCTTACTGCTTTGCTTGTTAGAATTGGCAAAAACCATTACTTACTAAGTTTGAAGTCATTTGTAAGATTAGCATTAGCTAGAGTTTGACATGACACAAAAACAGCAGTCACACAGAGTGAGTAAATTTTGCCAGCTAAAATTAGCTTGATCTTAACAGTTGCTGAATGGGAAATCTCCACAAAGCATTTTCTTGTAACTTAAATGTTGGTAGGGGTTGTTATATGGGTCTGCAATGCGTTGAAACATATAAATTAAAAGTGGCAAACTCCAAAAAGGCAGTTTTTACAGTATAAATTGTGCGTGTTGTTCACAGCCTCATAAATAAAACCGAATTGGTCAGAGATTGGTCTGACAAGCAGAACAGGCCTCCTCTTTCTTTAATCAAAAAGTGAGACACTGATAATAGTATCAATAATACAATACAGAGAATTATTTTTGCTTTTTTGCTACTTTTATTTTGTCCTTGTCATACTTCTTTTCAAACTACCAATCATAAAATGATTTACAATTTGAACTGTCCTAGGAATCCGTCACAGCAACTGATATGGAGAGAACCCTCCCACTTCCCACAACTCCTCGGCTGATACTCCATGGTATGTATGACATTTTCTTATTCTTTTTATGTTTAGATGAGCCACCAAAGTGTTTCCTGTAATTCAATAACTAATAGTCTCAACTCTGAACATGCACTCTTGTTTTTCAGGCGGGACATAGGGATCAACCCTGAGCGGGGCACAAAGACTGTACGGGGCAAAGGGAAGGTCAAAAAGAGCTCTGGCAGACCTCCGGTCTCAAGTCTCCTAAAAAGACTAATGGACTTCGAGTGGGACTTCATGTAGTCAGTGATACACACACGCAGACACAGACATACACACACATACACACACATACACACACTCCCAGACACACACATGCAGACACACACAGCGATACCTAATACAGTGCATAGCTGTATGTATGTTCAATTTCAATAAAGACAGACATGGTTTGAAAAGACACTTTGAAGTTTGATTATTTGTCTTGACATTTTAAGTTGCAGTTTCAAAGGCTGTTTATTTATCACATTAAAACATGTTGTTTATAACATGGCATGCAAGGGGTGATTTATCAAATCAATAGGTTTAGAAATATAAATATATTGTCAATTTTGTTAGAAGGAAATTGATTAAAAGCAAAGTGTAGTATTTTGCTACAATTAACAGTAACAATCTGCAAATATACCTATAATATAAAAAGTGTAAATATACGTTAAGAAGCTGCTAAACTTTTCAACAGTATTTTCCTGTTAAGGTTTAAAATAACAGCTTTTTGCAGTATTTATAAAAACATTAGCAAACTGTAAATTTCAGCAACAGCAATATGCCGTGAATTTTACAGTAACTTCCTGGCAACCCTACTGCCAGTTGTTTACTTTTTTTTAACAAGGGGAATTTCTAAGAGTGCTCTTTTATTGTCCTTTTAATGCTTTTATTTACTCATCCAATTCTATTTATCTATTTCTATGTATCTGTTTTGTTTATTTATCCTTGATAAACCTCTCAATAATGATTGTTGGACTATTGTCACACCAATTCATTCCATTTAATTTAGGTGTATTCGGTTTTGTTAAAATTCCTCCTCCCTGTCTGTCAAAAAGTTTACTTTGTTATTTGAACCATGCTTTGTTTCTGAAAGCACTTTGTAACATTTGTTTTAAAAGGTGATATATAAATTAAGTTAATATTATTATTATTATTATTATTATTAATAAATGTAACTCTTGTAACAATATTTTACAAATTACACTACATATTTGTAGCTGCATATGATGGTGCAATTATTTATCAACCATTTATTTAGTGACATACTATTTTTGTTAGCAGACCAGCTTCTAGTACCTAATCTTGACATGTCACACTGTTCAAACATCAACGTGAACAGATTTTAAAGATGCATTAAAAATGTAGAATCTTGCATGTGTGATTCTTGCAGCGTATCAGTCATTTTTCCCGCTTTGTACTCTTTTTAGCAGATCATTTAGTTTGCATTTAGCGTCCACACTCTGATCTTATCACTCTTTGCACTTTTCTACTTTGACATGCAGAAAATCATCATGAGTTGATCTTGTTTGGGTTTTGAATCTTCCTTGTGTTTTATCTGTCTTTGTTTCCTGTTTCATTTTGTAACTTTCCCTTGTGTTTCATGCCTTGTCTCCTTCCCTGTAAGTTGTCCTTTGTCTTCCTCTTGTTATTAGTGATCCATGTTTCGTGTTGTAGACTTTCTTGTGTTTCTTAGTCTCGTCTTTTGTGTTTCCTGTTTTATTTTGTAGTTCTTCATCCCTGTGTTTCCAGTTTAGTTTTACTTCCTGTCCTTGTGTGTTTCTCTCCTCTTTATGTCACACCTGGTTTAATGACTCTGTATTTAGTATCTGTTTCCCCTATCCTGTGTTTGATCATTGTACCTCTTCCTTGTGTTCCCAGTGTTTTATTTTAGATTTTGTTTGTTGGACTTTTCAGTAAGTTTGGTTTGTGCCTTTTGTTCTTGTGTTTCTAAATCTTTATTTTTCTGCACATGGGTCATCCTCAGTTTCTCCCAACCATGACAAAAATGAGGAGTGATGAGACAATATATTTAACCCCCTTTAGTTTGGAGCCTGCAGGTGGAAGCTGGGGCTGAAAATTGGAGCACAGCACTTTGCGGTTTGATAGCAAAGCAGAAGCAAAGAGCTGAAACCTTGCAGCTAAAGATGGACGAACTGGGAGGATAAGTTTTTCATGTGTTAAATCAGTGCAGCTCGAGTTGCCAGCACGATCTAGCTTGCAGACATTGCTCCATTTATGATTATGTAGAAATTATAAAGGCATACATCAGAATATTAAATATTTAAGCCTAATAACTCGACAGACACCATTCAAATGTCAAAGAAACTGCTGATTTGATTGATTTAAAGCAGGATGTAGAGACATTTAGGTGCTGAAAAAAGCAGCTCTTTCTGCTGAGTCAAACAATCTGACTCAGTAAAACTAATTTGAAGTTTTTATGAGACAAAGTGAATCTCAAAAGTTTTAACACTTTTAAACGGACACTCTCAGATACATGTTGAACTTAATCGTCATTTATTTGTAATCTAGTCCTCAGTACTTGCATTTCATCTGGAAGCACTCACTCCATCTACTGCCCCCCCCTCCCCAAAGTCCCCCCACCCATAAGTAATGTCCCTTCATGGGGCCCACGAGCACTTCAAGTACCTCATTAAGGTGCCATTCCCCCCAGAGAGTCCCCTCCACAAACAAAACCTCCTTTCTCTAACTCTGCCAGTCGAGCAGCGAGTAACAAAGACACGGCCGAGCGTTTCATCCGAGTCCAAAACCAGAGGAGCCGAAGGAAACTGTTCATTTACACCGCGGACAAAAGATCAAACACAGTCCTCACCTCTGTTTCAAACACTTTACAGCGAAGGCACGCAGACGCTGATGTACGCCGGCGGTGTGACAGAAACTTACTAACATGCAGATCCTGTCGCTACTGAATGTTTCTATTCTTATTTAGGGAAGAGATGTACTAAACAAACATCAAAACTACACAAAAACTCTCCTAAACTCTAGAAAACTGCTGAAGTGTCCTGACTTTTATTTTCTTTCCAGGTAGAATAACTATTTCAAGTTTGTGTTTTCTATCTTACCTTACTCTGTCTTTATTTTGAAATTATTAAACTCGCAACCCTAAAAAGGGGGAAAAATAAGTCCTGGATTTATGTGCCGACAAAGCTTTTTGCCCAGTCCTTGGACCAGTTTCCTATCCTGGATTAGGACAGGGTTTCTAATAAATTGGTCCTTTTCATCGAACTGGTAAAAGTCCTGCCTCAGACTCTTCCCTTTACAAGTTAAGACATACTACAAGAGGTCTCTGTCAATGCATATGACCCGCATCCAGGTTTAGACCTCGAAGAAGACAGGGTGTAAAATAAAAACAGTTTCCAGAGCAAACATTGCCCCTGTTTGAAAACTAAACTCATAAGAAAGTTGAGTATCTACAATCAATTTCAACCTGAAGAAGTCAAATAAACGCAGGCGGAGGGATAAGGTGGACGCAGGGGGTGGGGGTGGGGTGGGGGGGGGACTGCATAATCCAGCCTGGAACAACAAACAGAGCGGCCGTTGCAAACTGAGGCCTCTCAACCCATACAACATTGAGAAGGCTCCTCGCCGCTGACGTGTTCAGAAGTTAGACCTGAATGATCCCACAGAGTCCCAGGATAGATATTGATATATGGATATAGAGCTGGGCGATATTGAAATAGATGTAATCACAATAACATTTTTCACATCAGTGGATATCAATAATTATCACGATAAAGATCAAATCATTATTTCATTTAAATTTAAAGGCAGATTTTTGATCCAAAGTGGAAGTTGAAGAAACCAGACAGGTGGTTATCTTGTGTCTGGATTTAGTTCTCTGATATCTTTCTTGAATCCATCATTTTTGACAGTGCTAACAGGAAGCAGGTCTTATGTGTAAAATGATCTTTTAATGTGCAGCACTTTGTGTTACAATGTCATTGTATGACAAGCGCTTTATAAATAAAGTCTGATTGATTGATTGATCTATTACCCACATCCTGAAAGTAAATTTGATCAAGTGTATAAAGTTAACAGTTAACGCTGAGTCAGCACAATGTCAGACTAATGACTGCCCTGAGCTGGTAGGTTTTGAGTTTTCTTCAGTGTCCAAACATCTTTAAGCCCGCCTATCTCCAACCCTGCGACTTGATTGCCTGTTCTTCTTCTTCTATCGAATGTTGGGTGGCAACTAGCATTTAAGGCACATTAGCGAACCCTACATTTCCAGTGGTTGGGGGGTGTAATTACAGGGTTAAATATATCATGTTTTTATCGACCATTTGTTTTATTTATATTGAGAAAAGGTATTTCCTGATTATCATCATTATCGAATTATTGCCCATCCCTAAGCTGGTTAGATATGATATACATGCAGGCGCTGCAGAAGTCTCTAGTTCTGAATCTCACAGAGTTGCACCCATGTTACCGGCAACTGGCAGTTGTTAAGTTTAATCTAGTTGTATTCACTTTTGGTGTAAGACATTGGGAGATGTCATGTCTTTAAGAAACATAGATGCTTTTGTTATTAGTTTGTCATCTTAAGGACTTTGCAGGTGTTCAGACGTAAGGCCCGTTCTGATCTGCTAGATGATGCAGCATTTCTCCAGGATCAGCTGAGCAGATATGGCTCCATGGATATAAAATGATGCATCTGAAATGCATTCAAGCTGGCAACCTGATGACTCAAGAGAATCAGACAATAGCTGAAAATACTGGATCCCCAGGCAGTGCAACTGAGGTGCCGATTATCTCGTTAATTCAGAAAAACAGAGTAGCTTTTGTAGTCAAGTGAACTACACGTTTTTTAATTATTGAATGATTATCCCAATACTTAAATCACAACTCATCCCTACTTTTGAGTTGCACAATGATTTTGAAATCAGGACAAATTTAAGCCCAATCTCATAATGTTTGATGGGTACGAGACCCAATCACAAACTGAACAGCTGCTCTTGACTGGTCGGATGAATTTCTGGCATGTCAGAATCACAGATATGTGATATGATATATCTTGTGTGAAATGTTTGTCTCTGTTGTTGCAGAGTATTGACCGATCAGAATCAAGTATTTAACACAGCTGGGTGATTAGTAAAAAAGTCTCAGTCCTTGTTTTTGGCTTTTAATATCTTGATTTGCTGAGACAATGTGGCTCAAAATGATCGTAATGAGATATTTTGGCCTGAAATAAGACAAATACACGCGTTAAGGTTTGAATTTCTGCAGTGGCTGCATTAAATGACTCCAGAAAATGCTGTTTAGTTTGAATACTTTGTCTAATGTAAAGTACTTTACATCATAATAAAGTATTTTTTAAGTCACTTCTACCTGCTGTTCTTCAGTTCACATTAAAAAACCAGAGTGAGTGTTCGTGGCTCAAAGAATATCTTTGTTTAGATTGGGGAGGTCAGCAGGTTTACAGCTACTGAAGCTCCTCACCCTGAGCCCCAGCAGGTCCAGATAAAACACAGAGACACGTCTTCATGGCCCAGTAAGAGCCCCAGCACACAGTCTGTGCTCCGTCTCTTTATTATCCTCTGTCTGTCTTTCTCTTTCACTTTCTTCATCCACATCTCCACACATCTCTCCCTCGCTCTCTCTCTCAGGAGCTCCGACTCCAGATGAGGTCCAAACATATCACAGCCGTGTTATTACAACCCGACTCTCACAGAGTTACACCCCAAAGCCCCCAAGTCTGGCTGGCAGAGTATAATAGGAGGCAGAAAAAAGGAGGAATGAAGGGAGAGACAGAGACGGATGGAGAGAGAAAAAGTGAAGAAAGAGGACAGGAATGTAATGAAGACAGAGGAATAATTTAGAGGCTCACACTCGCTCTCCTCCCTGCTTCCTCTGAGGCAGATGAGGAATGAGGTGATGCTGAACGCCAGTCTCACAACCTGATCTCCTCACCAGGGACACATTTCACAGTTTCACTCAACTGAGAACAAATTATGAAGTTCACTTCTGAAGGTGTCGCAACATTTAAAAGTTACAAAAACCCACAAGAACCATGAATGAGGGTTTATCTAAACATACTGTTTCGTATGTTGGCTGACACGAGGCAGGCAAAAACAAGTACATAATGCCATACAAGGATCATTATGCTAACAGCAGGGCCTCTGATAAAGCTACCATTTCGACAAGCTGCAAGGTGACCTTTCTCACTCTTTACCAGGCTGTGTTAAAAACCTCATAACAACGGGGATTCATTCTCAATAACAAAAGCAGTATGAGAGACAACCTGATCACGCACATCATATCAAATCAGTCACAGGAAGGAGTCTGTCAAATATTTATCTGCCTATTGACACTGTGGTGAAAGAATGGAACAGAACAGAACGGAAAACATCAAAGCGTAATGGAACACATCAAAGCAGAATGGAACACAATAGAAAAGAATGCTTCTGATTGGTCAAAACCCGATAACAATGGAGATTGATTAGGGATGTAAGGATACACTCAACCTATGATTCGTTTCGATCCCGATTTATGGTTCAAGGTACCATTCACTCACGATTCTCTATTGATTTTCAAGAAAACTGGATTGAACTCAAAATTTAAACAACTATTTTTTTATTTCAATTCTCAGACATGGACAGTCGCAATATATATTTCTTCTCTTATATTTCTTTGTAAACAAAGTAATCCTTTCTCATTTTTTAAGGTGTTTTGTAACTCAAATAAAACCACTCCACACTTTTTTTCAGCACCTTGCAAAAAAACTAAAATCACCGTACAAAAATACCTTGTTGAAAAATTCAGAACAATTATAGAGAAATGGAAAGTGAATGTTTCCCAAATGAAAGTATTAAGTATTAAAACAAATAAGTTAAATCTCTTTAAATTAGGGATGTAAATTTCGAGTATTTTCTATGATCGATCTTTGGAAAAGTTAACTATCAATTATCGTTTAAACATTAAATAACGTAAACGTTTTCCATGTCAAAAATAATACGAAATGCGTTTTTTCCCCCTAAATTAAATTTTCCTTCACGACACAGTGTATATAACTGCCGGTATTGAATAGCTACGGATCATATTGAGGTGTTCAAAATGTTAACACGCTGAATATTGGTTGGTTGCTTCATTGTAGATGTTCCTTATTTCGGGAAAAAAAAAAAAAAATTCCTTACTTATTTTTGTGCATTGCCTTTACACTGCTTGGCAGTACCTGCACCCAAATTGACTTGAAGCCCTTTGATACTCTTACTGATCTTGTTTCCTCTTGTCTAGATCTTTGCTTGTGTTGTTCTTGTTCTCGTATGTATGTCGCTTTGGATAAAAGCGTCTGCTAAATGACATTGTAACATTGTAACATTGAATATCAGCGTGAGGATCAGGTTTATAAATAATCTCTGTGGACGCATGGTCATAGAGTGAAGACTCAGACTTCAACATGTGGATCTCGGTCAGGTGTCAGCCAGGGGCGCAACCGGGTCAGAATCAGCCTGGCGGCGGAAAATAATAGTGCTCGTGGAGACTTGTCACCCAGCTGCAGCCCCCAGATGAGCGTCTCCGCTGTGTGCAGCTGATTCTTCTGAAACATGCTTTAAACTTAAAACATCTCCACTCAGCGAGTGACGAGAGAGCAGTGCAAGAGGCTTAATGATGTTGAACAAGCGGAGTATAATGTAGACAGCGCCTTCTACTGTTTGAAAATAATATCCAGATACAAATTTTGTTGAATCGATTTTAATCCACCCTTATTTGTATCGATTTTTTACCGTCTTGCAATATATCCTTACATCCCTAAGATTAATCATCTCAAATCAATCCCCACAGTCTGTGGCAGTCCCCCTCTGCCTGTTGACACTGTGGTAAAAACATTAGAATAGAATGGGATAGAATGGAATGGAACACAATATAATAGAATGTTCCAACTTATCAAATCCAAAGAACAGCTGTTATTCATTCTAGAATGCACAGGTAACACCAGGGACAACCTGATCAGAACTCAAATCAAATCACTCCACAGAAAGTAGTCCGTCTCATTCCCCCTCTACCTGTTGACACTGTGGTAAAAATGTTAGTGTGGTCTCAGGCTGGTCTTGAGAGTGGGGAAATAATGACAGTTAGTGGGCACAGATGTGAGAGCAGCCTGAGGAGCTACTAGACACCAACCATCTCTGAGAGGGAAAAGTGGAGCAACATCCTGTCCTGTAATCCAGAGCTGGAGAGAGCATCTCTAAGCTGCCTATCTCTACAAAGTCACTGAAACTAGAAGAGGGAGAGATAGCAGACACAATGTTTAAAGAGGAGACATTTGACTCATTTCTGTTTTAAAGACGAGTCAACGTCAAAGAGGAGAAAATGTTCACTTTAATGTAAATTAGAACAAAAAAGCCTGATCAGGTTTGCACTGAAAACTTTGAAATTCAGTGCATCTGTGTAGAAACTCTGTGCTGCCTGTGCATAAAAGGGGTGAATGGACACAGGCCCTAAGGCCCTGGAAATGTAAATGGAATATTTAAAATTCATATAGAATATCAAAACTAAATGTGTAATCAAGCTTCAACAAAAATCTGAGTGAAAATAAACATCCATAACTTTAAAAAAAACTGTTCAAAAACAGCTTATTTTACAGGTCAGAGCATTTTTCAGGACTGTGTGGGCGTGGCCTAACTCTTTGATTGACAGGTCAAGAGAGAGTTCACAGCCTGCATGTTTGAGCCGTCTGACTCTGAATCTAAAGACATAAAAACTCCAGAATCTAAAAATTATTAATTTCAAACGGTCTCTGAGTGCTGAGTGACAAAATACTTCAGAATCAGGACTTCTATCATTTATTGGTTTTATCACTCCGCTGCTCCGGGGCATTAGGACCATGGGACGCCCGGAGCAGCGGAGGCTGAAGTGTAGTATTTGCACGCAGAGGAGCTCGACTCTGGGTGTCAGACTGAGCTGTTTGTCTAAACTCTGAGCTGTTTGGGGAAAGTTAGTGAACCGGTCCGAGGGAAAGTTAGTCAGGGTTCCCACTCTTCTCCAGAGATCATTTTCCAGGACATTTCCAGGACATTTTCATTAATGATCAAGCTGGTATGACAGTCTAAATTTAGTTCCTAATTTAGTTCCTAAATAGTCTAATATGTTCCTCTCAGTGGAAGTCTACATTGAAAGACTTGTAGTCTATGGCTATCAATGAAATCATCTCTTACATACTTAAAAATTATGGCAAATTGATAATAGAATAATGCAACCACAGATGAACAGCACTTCACATTATTAGTGCAACCAAGTAACAATGATGGGCAACATCTCAGCTTTCTCTTTTCTCAAAAAATATAAAATGAGCTAAGAAAAAAAAACAAAAGAGCCTGCAGAGTAATCAGGAAGCTGCCTTACTGAAATAATTAAATAATATGTTGTATGTATGTATGTAAAATGTTTCTCAACTCAACTCAAACTCAAAATATATCTGCTTAATCATGATATTCATCCTGCTAAGTGGTCGATATAAAACAAAGCAAATGTCACATTTTTTTATTTGAGTTACCGTAAACTCTGAAAAAATCGCACCGGTGTAGAGACGCACTCTGTATTTGAAGATCTCTCAGAGATTTAAAAAAATGTAAACTGTCTTCCTGCATGGGGATGTCTATTATGATCAGCGACGTCTACAACGTAGAGTTTCTGTGCAGCTGTGTCGCTCTTTTTGTTCCGTTTGTTTTCACTATCTGGATTTGGACTCCTAATAGCTAGAGCAGGGGTTCTCAAACTTTTTGGAGCCAGGGACCCCTTACAGGCGAGAAAATTGTCCATGGCCCCCTCATAATTGTAACACAGATTAAGCACATTAGTGATGTGTCATGATCAAAAGCTGCGGCTCTGAGAGCCGATGCTTTATAGTTAATCAGAAGAGCAGGCACGCATCTGGTTCGGTTCTGGTACGGTTCTGGTTCGGTACTGGTTCGGTACTGGATAGGTTCTGGTTTGGTTCTGGTTTGGTTCTGGTTTGGTTCTGGTTCTGTTTGCTTGGGTTTGGTTCTGGTTCTGTTTGGTTCTTGTTCTGTTTGCTTGAGTTTGGTTCTGGTTCGGTTCGGTTCTGGTTCGGTTCTGGTACGGTTCTGCTTCGGTTCTGGTACGGTTCTGCTTCGGTTCTGGTACGGTTCTGGTATGGTTCTGGTTCGGTTCTGGTTCGGTTCTGGTTCGATACTGGTTCGGGTCTGGTTCGATTCTGGTTCGGTTCTGGTTCGGTTCTGGTTCGATACTGGTTGGGTTTGCTTGGGTTTGGTTCTGGTTCTGTTTGCTTGAGTTTGGTTCTGGTTCTTGTTCTGTTTGCTTGAGTTTGGTTCTGGTTCGGTTCAGTTCTGATTCGGTTTTGGTTCGGTTCTGGTTCTGTTCTGGTTCGGTTCTGGTACGGTTCTGCTTCGGTTCTGGTAAGGTAACCCTAACCCTAACCCTAATCCGAACCCTAACCCTAATCCTAACCCTAATCTTAACCCTAACCGTAATAAACAACCCTAATCCGAACCCTAACCCTAACCCTAACCCTAATCCTAACCCTAACCCTAATCACAACCCTAACCCTAATCATAACCATAACCTTAACCCTAACCCTAAAGCTAACCCTAGGGTTAGGGTAAGAATGGTTTTGTAACAGAATAAATGCACCAAATCGGACAATTATAAGGCATCTCATAAAAACACTGTACGTAAAAGGGTTTTCAACACAAACCATTATTTTTTTCAAAGTTAAGGTTAAATATACGGCTACAAAAGATCCTAAATTAAGAGCCGTTCGGGAGTCGAAAGAGCAATTAACAGTAACAAGACTCACATATCCCTTGAGCCACCAAATGGTATCATAACAATGGTGTATATGCTGTTTTGTAATGACACAGCACAATTTTATAATTTATTATAAATTTATTCAAATTATTTCACGGACCCCCCAGGCTATGGTTCGCGGACCCCAAGGGGTCCCAGGACCCCACTTTGAGAACAACTGAGCTAGAGTACAGTAATTGAGCTCTCAGCCTGCAGAGAAAGTTGTGAGGCACAGACCCCCAAGCTCTCTGCACGACTCCACTGGTCACACTATAACTTAAATATAAGACTCTTTGAATCAAAAGAGCACTCTACAAGGTTCATGTACCATAAAACATAAACAATATACCCCGTTTCCTGTGAATGCATGATTATGAAGTGAAGGAGAAAAGATGTGAAAAAAGTTGTGCAGTGTCGCTGTCTTTTCCAGCACAGCGTACACTCAACTTTCAATGAATGGGGATGTGTTTTGTTAATAGGGTCAGGTCGCACGCAGCCATGTTGGAATAATTTTCCAGGACTATATGTGATTTTCCAGGACATTTGACTTTTTCTCCCATTTTCCAGGTGTTTTCCAGTACTGGAAAACTGGTCAAATGTTTTCCAGGTTTTCCAGGTTTTCCAGGACGTGTGGGAACCCTGGTTAGTGAAGCGGTCCTGGGATAAGTTAGTGAACAGGTCCTGGGGAAATGAACTAAACATATGTAGGACTGCTTTAGGCACTCGGCCACGGCTCAACTCAACCGAGTCCCAAAGTTTCCCCAAATCCACCGCAGTTAGGAAAATAGAAGAATGACAACCAGCTGTCATCTTCAGCGGTGGATTTGCAGACAGGGACACACGAGCACAGCAGTGCAAAGAGCAGAGAGACAGCTATACAGACAGATTACAGGCAGTACGTGATTAGCAAACAAGCTAACTGCTAAGGCACCACTGAGGGGAGCTGGCTGAGACGACAGGAGACAGTCTGAGCAGGAGCTGAGTAGTTTTGTTGAACATGTGTGCACGTGACTCAGTGTTTCATTTATGATTGGTTGGATATTTATTACATAATAAATATCAGGTTAAACCCGCCCCCTTAAAACCCAATTTGAAAATGTGTTAAAAAACGTAATTGAACATATTTTAAAAAATTTATCGAAGTTGAGTTCTAATATTTACACATAGTTTTTAGTATTTACATACGGTCTGAAATATCATAGGCAGAACGTTTTTGTTGATTTGGGTTCCCAGGGCCTTTAAGCTATCACAGCCCCTTTCTTAATTCCAAAATGTCTGTACCAATGAGCTTAAATAACTACAAAGAAATCAGGCACAAAGAGCAAAAAGTTTTGTTGGAAAGGTAACTTTTTAAGTTATAGATTTTGGATGTTTGTTGTCACTCTGTTTACTTCCATGAAAACTGAGTCAGTTTTTCTCCGCCTGAACTCAATGAAGCAAAGATTGAGGCAGTTGAAAAGAAGTGAGTTGTTTCCTCCTTTCCTCCCTTCCTCCCTAAAATGTGAGTCCCCCTTTAAAATGATTTAAAAAGAAAAGTGGGAAACAGATTCTTAAAAAGTACAGGAGTAAAAAGCTCCTCTCCCTAATCTTGCTCCTCCTCTCCATCCACTCTTCTATCTTACTCTTGTAAATGCTGCTTTAATTGAAATCTGTCAGACGCTGGCTGTGTCTCTCTCAAACCGCACTGCTATAGGTGCTAAGCCATGAATTTCAATGAGAGCTTTTCTTCAACTGGCTGCATTGAACTCCTTTAAATAAGGACTGTGCCTTTCTAATAACCCTGCACAATCCTTTCTTCAAACACTGGAGGAAACAAGTCGCACACACCGACACACAGACACACACCGACACACACACATGCACACGCACACACACACACACGCACACACACACAAACACGCACACACACACACGCACACACCCCTCACACTCATTCCTCTGCTTTCTCTTTCTGCATCAAACTTTAAACAGAGCACAAAGCGAGGACTCAGCGCGATGGTACACCTGTCACTGTGAGTCATAATTACAGAAACCGCGGATACTGTGAGTGTTTATGTCGGCTTGTATATCACGTTTCATCAGGTGAAATTTGGAGGGGAACCAGTTGGGTTCAAACACCAAACAGGAAGCAGGCCCAGAGCAAACACAACCAGAGCCTGTGTAGTGACCGGTTGTGAAACCTGGAACAAAAATACTTTGTTTATCCTCCGCTTCAGTGAACTCCAAAAGAAAATGAACAAACCCAGAGTGAGCAGACAAGAAGCGAAATCCTCTATGTGACTGGGAAGCAACAGGGTGTATGGGAAATGTGGTCTTCATTTAGAGGAACACTAACAACCGCTCCATGCTGACAGACAGTCCTGACAGGTCTGAGCTCTATTTACAGAAATGTTAAAGATCAGAGGAAGCAGCGGACGACACAGGGTCCAGTTTGTTTCCAGGAATTAAAACTAATCTTTCTGGGAATAGTTTACTTTGTTTCATTCTAGTAGAGGTAAAAGTGGAAGGACTGTCTCGTGTTTTAATGAAGTAGAACTCAGAAAGATGAGGACAATTACAAAAACTCTCCTCTCCAGATCTCAGTTTCACTGTAAACAGTAAGTCCCACATCCCTCTTTTCGACCAACACAAACAGGGTTGTATCGCTAGGCTGGTGCTTGCGCTGATTCGGAACTGGTTGAACTCGCGAAACCAGCCGTTTGTTTTTCGCCGCTTTTCCCGCTAGAGCGAACTTTCCATCACACCAACAACGATGGCGGACAACGGCAGCTTGTCTCCTCGGCCGACCACTGCTTTGCCTTGGAATCCATTAGTCTTTTTTATTTTTTCGCTGCAGGACAATGGCGGAAACACATTGGGTTTGTGTTTTTGATTGCGGCAACCCCGCCCCCTGCTCTTAGCCTGACGTAAGTGGTTGGAAGCAGTTGAAACACGAAAAAAACAGTTCTCAATTGAGCGCGTGGGAACCGGCCCTGAAACTGCCTTGGTCAAAAAGAGGCAACAGATGCTTCACTCTGGCTTCCTTCAGTGGTATGAACCTGAAACAGAAACTGATGTTCTTGTGATGTTCTTGTAATTAACGGGTCTTAAGTTTGCTGAAATAACAACATCATGATGCAGATTAGTCAAAAGTCAAAAGTCAAGCTTTGTCAGGTCTGTCCTCAAGAGAAGAAGAAAACTACTTTTACAATGTTTGTTTGTTGAATGGAGGTCTATGAAAGAGGATTAGAGACACTGATGTTTTTTTTTAGCTCTGACCTTCTTCACAGAATGTTCCATTTGTTCTCAAAAATCTGACATCAAAGACAGAATTCTGGAATTCTGTCTTTGATCTCAGAATTCTAGAACACCTGCTGTTGCTCTCCATACAGACTGTTTTTCCTGCTGACACCTGATTGGTGGATACTATTCAGACTAAAGACAGAGGCCAGAACCCTTTCAGACTAAATCCAGACCCTGAGATCCATATTCAACATGTTTCTGAATCAGAGTCTGTAATTACAGGTTAGTTGTAGCTGAAAGTAAAAAGCTTTGTCAGGTCTGTCCTCAAGAGGAGAAGAAAACTACTTTTACAATGTTTGCTTGTTGAATGGAGGTGGGATCCATCATTTCTGATGCTGCGTTTCAGAAAGTCAGGAAATCTAAACGCTGATTGTCTTTGGTGACACAGCATCAAGCAGATTTGTGTCTCAGTGTAAATGTTTGATCTAGAACAGATTGTTAGCTGCTCTTCATGCAGATATCTGTTTTTGAGAGAAAGATTAACAACCGTGGGAGCCGGGATTGTGTTCCTCCTGCTTTTGCTCTCCATACACTGTTTTTCTTGCAGACACTACCACTTTGAAATCGGTCTTAGCTATCAAAACAATCACTTGGAAAATAACGGTCCATGTAACCATGTTCTAAAATAATAAGTTGATTGAAAGTCAGTGAGCCGAAGAACTCCAACCCAGGTATGTTTCTTTAAATACACCAACAGAGGTTACTCATGTTCTTATGACAGCCTCGTACACAGAATCCAGCTGCTAACATTAAAAAGAGGACAAACAGTTTGATTCACAAAGTGTCTGTTAACTGGAACATTATGACTACTAAGTGTGTGTGTGTCAGACTTCCACGTTTCCTGTAAAAGTCTGTGAAATGATGAGCCATGAGGGTGAATGTGTGTAAACGTGTGTGTTATTTGAGTCCCCTCCCCGTGTTTCCTGTGTTTGCTACCGAGCAGCTCCACACCGGGTCAGCTCCACGCCCTCGTATGAAACATTTCCTCCGACCAAAGACAAACTGTGGACTAAAAATACAGCAGATGTAGCTTTTATGGGGAAAATAGAGCAGGGCCCAAAGAGAAACATGGATTCCACCTTCCGCTGACAGGTCAGGCCAGACCTGATTTACCTCAAAGAGAGAGCAGAGAGGGGAGTTATCGGAGCTTGTTTTCAGACTGAAAATCACACGCAGGAATAATATTTAAACAAAGTATTTATAAAATGAAGGAAGGAAAAAATTAGCCTTCACTTTAGCCTGACCTTGTGTGTTTGTGTGTGTAAGTGTGTGTGATAAGCCTATAACAGACAGTTGTTGCTTTAAAGTTCACAGAGAAGGGAACACTCCCACTTAAACACAAGCAACAGTAAATCACAAAACGCTCTTTAAGCAGCAGTGAGCAAAGACTTCTGCGCATCCACACACACACCTAAACACACCAGGATGTTACCTCCACACACCAGGACCTTTGGAGGGGAGAGGGGGGAGTTAATGCGAAACACAAACAAAGGCCCCTCCATTCAAGATTTCTATTAGCGCTGAGAAACTCCGGAAATGACAAACATTAAAGAAGCACGCCGGATCAGTGACTGAATTCAAGATCAGGGTTTCAAGAAGTCTGCTAAACAGTTTTGATCCTGATTTTTGATAAAAACTTCCCTTTTTACAAAATCCTGTGATTATTCCCCACTTCTGTCCAGAGAAAGCAAAAGTCAGACTTTGTAGCCTTCCAAAATTATTATTTTTAAAACACTGTATGGAAGTATCAGGACGTAAGAATACGACATTACCTCCGGATTAAAAAAAAGTGAATTTGGATGTGTCTAAAACCTGCAGTCTTCCTAACAGCCACCAGGGGGAGACTCTGCTGATTGCACAAAACTTCTAAGTTGATTTATTTCACTAATGCACAGACATGCAACTTCTAAGTTGATTTATTTCACTAATGCACAGACGTGCAACTTCTAAGTTGATTTATTTCCTCAGTAAACATTTTCCAGATGAACTTATCATCTCGATCTCAAGTTTCAAGTCTTCCTTTTTTCAAAATGATGTTATTTACCACCAACACGATCCATTACGACTGGACACGCGGTTTAAGGTCTGATTTGCGACCCTGAATGATCGGGAGGAGTGAGGCTTGATTTGAGGCTTGTTGTAACCGTTTATTCGTCCAAAAAATCATCTTGTTTAAGGTATCAATATGATTATTTTCCTGCTCATGACCAATTCTGAGCCTCCCCAACCTGGGATCATAAATATCAACCTTGCTATGCCATGATATTTATGAGTCCAGGTCGGACTGCCTTTGATGGAATATCTGCAATAACTAATAAGAGATACCCAACTGGATATTGTGTACTCACTTCCAGCAATAGCATGCAACTTTTCTTTCCTCTCAGCCTGGATTTCACCTTTCTTTTTTCTCGTTTTTTGTTTTTCCTTGCAAAAAAACCCCACCATGACAGCAAGCCAAAGACGTCGATTGTCCTCCATGTTTGTTTCTCTAATGAAGTCACATTGGTTCATTCAAGTTTCTGTGAGATCTCATTTCTGTAGACTCACCACTGTAATACCGTGACCACAAATGTCATATGTGTGGTCCAGTGCGCTTATGGAATCATCTAATGTGTGTGTTTTCAGATGATTGTGATGTTAAAAATAAGTCAGAACTGTCCTCATGTCTGTGTTCTCCCAGGGTTTTAAAATTGGTGGGAACTTAAAGTCGTCTTGTGTGTGGCCAGCCTAATTAGGAGAGCTTAGCGATGCGCACTCGTGGTCTTGTCTAACAGTCAGGCTAAGAATGCATGGACAGGGTATAAACCATCTTTCTTGACAGATATCAGCTTATCAGAAAATAATTTAGCATTTACCGACTGCACGAGCTGATTGCCAAATGACGCTATGGAGACTTTTAACAGGGTTTTGGCTGACCAGCTCCTGAGAAGTACTTATTTGAGAGAGAAAATATGCAAAAGGAAAGCAACAAGCCTTCAGCTTCTTACACCAAATGCATCCTGGTGCATTGTGCAGGGAGGCAGAGCACATATGAGACAAACTCTCTTCATGTTCAAGCTTCTTGAGTCTCTTTGTTGGTCACATTTTTACCTTCTATACATGACCTACTAAAACCAAACATTTCCTTTGATGACCTGCTGCTACACACATCTAAACACAGTGTTTCCAGGTCTGACACACACACACACACACAGAGTAAGCTCTGAAGGAAGTGTGTAGGTGTGTGACAGGTGGAGTGTTAGCAGCTCTTGATGAAGTTTGTAATTGACGATGATCACAGTTAAGTAGACGGAGCTCCCTGTACTTTAGTCTCCGAATGCCCCCAAGCTGCCATTTAAAGCTCTCTGTACCTCCAATTTCCTGCTGAGGTTTGTTTAAAGTGAGAATTCCTCCTCCATCATGTGTGTGTGCGTGTGTGTGTCTGTGTGCATGAATGCATGTCTGTGCATTAGCGAGTGTGGGTGTGTTTATGTGTGTGTTTGCAGCAGCAGCCCCGACCTCAGTCTGCTTCCTCTCCTCACACAACTCCAAATAAACGCACACAACTCCCACTGCTTCACTCCGCTGTGTTTGTCTCCCTCTGTTTATTTTTCTCTTTCTTTCCCCAACATGCTCAACTCCCTCCATCCACTCCTCCCAGAATGCTTTGCTCTCTTTGCCTTCCTCTCCATCAACTATCCACCAGTAGAGAGGGCTTGATGGGATACGGAGCAGCTGAGACAGGAAAGTTTGAGATGTGCAGCAGTTTTATCTTAAAGTCAGATTAAAATACAACACATCTGTGCTGGGCAGAAATCCTTGATTAGACACTTTACTGTTGTTACTGAGGATAAAAAAAAGTTGATCTTTGTTATTAAGCCATGATGGTTGTGTTTGCTAAAGATGTATTTGGCGTCTTAGGGTGAGAGAGAGAGCAGGAGCGATCCTGTAGATAACTTTGCTAGCGTTTTTGTGTCTTTTTACCTTTATTTTGAAAGGACAGCTTGCAAAAGACAGGAAACATTGGAAGAGAGAGGGGGCATGACCTGCATCAATCATGCCAGGACTGGGAATCGATCCTATGACTGGTGCAACAAGGATTGCAGCATCTGTGCATGGGGCGCCTGCTATTCCAACTCAGCTAAACCAACGCCTTGTTTTCTAATCAGTCAAAATGTTTGACAGCCTTCAGGTTCTTCAGCCACTGCTCAAAAAGTCTGTAAAAGATGGGGAAAAAGGCCTCTGATTATAATCCGGTCTCAGCAGATGTGTGTCTAACATGAGTCTGGTCCTGCTGGAGATTTCTGCCTGTTAAAGAAAGTTTGTCCTTGTCACTGTAACTTGCTAAATGCTGCCAAGTGGTCTGCTCATGGTGGATTAAGATGAGATCAGACTGAGTCCTGTCTTTAAGATGGGACTGGATCTGATCCTGTCTTGATGTTGGGTCTTTGTTAATAATAGAACATAGAGTACGGTCTAGACCTGCTCTGTTTGGAAAGAGTCTGAGGATAACATAAATTGGGATTTGGCGCTATATAAATAAAAATTGATTGATTGATTATAACTTATCCAAACATAGACGACTGAACTCCTGAAGTCTACTCACAGATTTTTGAGTACAAATCGAAGCACCGGGAACACTGAATATTTTAATGATGCAGCTTTTTTACATCTCATTCTAAAGATGAAATGATTCATCTTTAATGTATAGCTTAATTGAGAAAGTATAAAATACCTGTTCTCTGCAGCCTTAAAGTTCTCACACTGTCTTGCACGGCTCATTGAAGAGTCACCAGCAGCTGTTTGGTTTACAGACACGTGCCCTCTGTGTGCCCTGTATGTTACAGCAGCGTGCATCAGCCCATCGCCCTGCGTTAATTGTAATCCCCAACATTATATTTAGCCTTCCAGGAGCTGCAGACGGCCTGTTTTCATCTCTGCCGTCACCGCTCGTAAATCACACTGAGCCTCTGTTTCCCCGCCCTCTCCACGCTCGTACCCACAGGGGCCAGAAGTGGCAGACTAATGATTTTAGAAACAGCCGGGAAAACACAAACAGGAGGGCATCGGAGGAATGTTTCATGGAAATAAAACAGAGCCAAAGTGCAAAGACTCTTTCCCAATTATTCCCTAATCAGACGTGGTGTTCCACAGTTCACACAGACTCCTCCAGACACGCCGGCCGGAGTAAGATGGTGTTAAAAATTCCAAAACTTGCTGCCAGTTCAAACTTTGCCAGAACCTTCGGTGAAGAATTTACAAGCGTATTGTTTTCACTCTGTTTTGGTGCATAGACATCGTCCAACAGGCGTAATTAATAAATCACAAAGACCCGGTCAATGCAGAGGGAGCGGTGTGATATTTGATGCTGCACGGGGAATAATCGATCCGAGTGCTGCTGCTGCATCAAACCAGAGAGTTAAGGTTTGATTAATCTGCTCCTTCACTGAAATTATCGACGCTGCAAAGGTGATGTGAGACTGTTAGAGATCCAAAGCTTCCCCAAAAATAGAAATGAGCTTTCGCCTCCTTCATGTGTGTCACCGCTGGAGCCTGTAAGCCATACCTGACTCGTGCGCTCATAGCTCTCCCTCTTTGTGACAGATCAGAAACATTTTGTGGGGGAGCAGTTCCCCTTCATAAGCCGACGGGTCAAAACTGCAGCTTCTCGCCTCTGGATGATCTTCAGACAGAGCTGTGAAGCACGGCAGAGTGGAAACTAACCATAATGGAACAAACAATTGCTGCAGGATTTATTGTGCTCCAGGCCTCCAGAGTGTTGAAAGAAAGAAATGAGCTGCAGGCAGACACTCACCATACGCACAGACGCGATCTGAAGCATTAGCTGTCTCTCACACTCACAGATTGTTTGTAATAATGTGCGTCTATTCATTCTGGGTGTGAGTCTCTGCTGTCATCTCTTTGGATAAACACTGTGCAGTTATTCTACAACGGAGGGTCACAGACAGGAGGAAGGAGGAAGCTGACTTATGCTGATTGTTACTCAGATCAATATCCAGGTCAACACTTGGTCTGATCGCTTCTTCCTGGTTGGTTGGTTCAGATTGTTCTTTCTGCAGGCGTCTGTCCCACATGATGTGAAAAGTTTCTGCTTTTATTGTTACCTGAATGTACAGAAACATGGCAGGGGAAAGTGAAACTTGTCTGTAGTCGTTATAACTTTTTGGCGGAGACTCAGCAAGTATTGAGGGTCAAAAAAATAAACAATAAACACAGGGATCTGGGGTCAGACCAAGCGGCAACCTCCGGTCTCAAAATATGAAGCCAATGTGGAAGTGTTATAAACTGCAATTCATCGAGAATCCGCTTGAGGCTGGCTGCAGAAACACTGGAAACAACATAGACACCAATTCAAAGAAGACGATCTTTACAGCATTAATAAACATGTTTACAGCCTGGTTCAAAAAACGGCTTGGGTCTACGTAGCTAATCTCTCTATCGGCACACACTGTACGGGAGGTGAATTTTTCTAACGAGACGGTTCAAAAAATATTATTATGAGTTTTTGCCCCAAAAAAAGGACATGATTGACTTGACTGACAGGCTGGAACACATAGCTGTTGGCTAGGAGGCTCAAACTCCGCCTCTTTACCTCACACTAAGTTTGGTTGAGTTCAGCATTACCAATATGGCTCCCGCCGACTATCGTCTAAAAACCAGCGCTCAGGAACAGATGGGTGACGTCACGGGTACTACGTCCATCATTTATACTGTCTTTGGTATTGACAGCACACACTTGAGGATCACCTAAAAACATTACGTACAGTGATGCAGCAGCAGTAACAACAGGAACAGCTTCTTCCTCTGTAATGCTCCACATATCACACAGGCAGAACATCTCTGTGCATGTCAGAATGGTTTGATTGAGAATTAACTGATGCATGTACACACACGTCTTAATCTGATCACTTTGTTTAGCATCCATGTAAAAGTTTAAATCTCTAACCAGAACGATTTTAATTGGCTGAAGAGCTGCTGCTGTGGACGTGCCAGACTCCAGCTGCTACAACTACTACTATCCGTCTCACCACTATCATCTCTCTCTCTCTTCATCTCCCTCTATCCCTCTCTCCAACACGGTCTCAGCAGATGTGTGTCTAACATGAGTCTGGTCCTGCTGGAGGTTTCTGCCTATTAAAGAAAGTTTGTCCTTGCCTCTGTAACTTGCTAAATTCTGCAAAGTGCTCTGCTCATGGTGGATTAAGATGAGTCCTGTCTGTGAGATGACAGGATGACGGAGAGAAAGAGAGAAGCAGACTCTAGAGGATGGAAAAGAAACGTATGAGGAGATTCCTGTGGGTCGGCGGGATACTGCTTCTATTCCTGCGCAGGAGACAAGTGTCTGATTGAGGATCTCTGGACGAGGTGGAGGCGGTGTGGTGGAGGTTTAATGCTCAGAACAGTCTGCCAGAGTGGAATATACAGGGACATACCACACTGCTGCTTACTACACTGCCTGTTTACTATGGAGGAGCAGGAAATAAACACCTTCGCACAGTGACTGCTTTCATCTCGAGTAATGTATAGAAGAGAGGAAGAGGAGAGGAAGGACTCTGAGAGCCTTTAGAGAGGAGAAGTTAGTCCTTACATTCAATGTCTCAGATACTTTCTTTATATGCTTCATTCTTTGGTCTTCAACTGAGCTTAAATTCTCAATGGCTGTCACCTGAATTTGTTTTCCCGCCTTTGAGCTATCCCCAAACTTCCAGAAATATCTCTGAATGAAAGAAGAAGAGAGCGGGGCAGAGGGAGGTGTGTTCACAGGCTGGTTTATGGGGTTTCCAGTGAGCAAACACGTTTCTATTTCTGCATCTCTTTCACCTCTGTCTCTGGACGCCTCCACAGAGAATCCTCTAACATCCTGACACAACCTCCTGAAGCTTGCCCTGCAGAGAAAAACTTCTCAAATGAGGATCCAGAAGGTTTGGAAGTTTAGGAATAAAGTCAGATTTAGTTGGGAACTGAGGTGCATCCGGAAAATGACCATTTTGTGTTTAGTTATAAGTCGGTCTGAGCTGTCTCACCAGCTCAGAGCTAACATTGAAATCATGTGTAATGATGAATTTTTATCCTAATGACAGAGTTTTAGACTTTGACAAACATGTGGTTAAAAGAAACTGGTGTAATTCCAGTAACCACTTCTTCTCCACTAAGAGGCACATGTCACTCTTGACTGATGCCTCAACTCTGCGCAACTCTGGGCATCTCTGATCAACACAGTCACTGTATTAGTGAACGTTTTATAAAGGAATTAAGAAAGAGGTTGCACTACAACAATAATTTTTTTTAAGTTTCATGTTAAATCCACCGCAACAGGCAGATAACCATGGAACGCTAACTGACGAGGAATCACTGGGACTATTTTTAAAAACTGTAAACATAAATTATTTTAAACCAATAAAATCATCTTTGATCAATGTTTTTAACAACATGTTTGTAGTTGCCGGGTAATAAGCGGGATAATGTATGGTTAGCAGGTAGTTATGGGAAATAGAATCCCGACAGGGTTCTACTATTATTATAATTAGCATTATTACTTGCATTGTTAAATTTTTTTCTTTACTATTATTACCCTTAATTTAATTATCATTCTTATATTTATCGATTTATTCAGCTATTTACCTATTTATTTTTAGAAATACATCAACAACATAATTTTATATATTATTATTATCTTTTATATTAATTTTATTTGTATATGTGTATGCGTGTATGTATGTATGTATGTATGTATGTATGTATGTATGTATGTGTGTATGCGTGTATGTATGTATGTATATATGTATGTATATATGTATTTATTATTTCAATGGGTGTCTTTATGTATGTATGTATGTATATATATTTATTATTTCAATGGGTGTCTTTATGTATGTATGTATGTATGTATGTATGTATGTATGTATGCGTGTATGCGTGTATGTATGTATGTATGTATGTATGTATGTATGTATGTATGTATGTATGTATGCGTGTATGCGTGTATGTATGTATGTATGTATGTATGTATATATATGTATTTATTATTTCAATGGGTGTCTTTATGTATGTATGTATGTATGTATGTATGTATGTATGTATGTATGTATGTATGTATGTATGTATGTATGTATGTATATTTATTATTTCAATGGGTGTCTTTATGTATGTATGTATGTATGTATGTATGTATTATTCTAGTTTCTATTATTATTATTTCATTATATTTATTTTTATTTTATTTTATTAAATTATTAAATTATTTTTATATATACATATGACTATGTTTAAAACATAAAAGAATCTTGAATCTTGACAGTGAGGCCATTACCCCGACACGGAGGGTTTACACATTATCCCTCACGTATAAGTGTAGCAGCAGGTAGCAGCGGGCAAGCTCCTCCTGGAAATGCAACTTAAATATATGTTAAAGCCTCGATCGTTGCTTCAGAAATGACTGCACACCCAGAGTTAGCTGTGGCATGAAGCTAATCTCTCTCTGCTCTGGTGTTTGTATTTTTTTTATTACCTAACATCTGAAGCATGGTGGGAAATAATCTCAACAATGATCTCTCTGTGTTCCTGCAAACTGTGACCCTATCTTTGAGAAAGTGTAGGAAAGGTACAACAAAGCTTCACACTGACCACACAGACACTGAGACCGCTCAGGATGAAGGTCACTCTTTTTCCGCCTCTTCCTCTTCTTGATCTCCTCCTCTCCCTCAGCCCTCACTACATTCCTCCAGTGTCTCTGTCCTGCTGCAGGATGACAGATGTCCGTCCTCTCATCTGTCTTTGAACTTCTCTGCCACACTGTCCCCTCTCACAGCAGAATACATGTCAGCATTGTATTTAGAGAAAGAAGAAAGCCACCCACTCCTCACCCGGGGATCAGCTCCCTTCGCCGCTGCAGACTGAGCCCAGAGATTTAATGTGACAGGGTCGGGGACACCAGGAAGGAGGGGTCAAAGGATTTTAAGACATGAGAGCATCATGAAAAGGACGCCAAACATGCATGTCACACACACACTGAGTGTCTGTCACTGTGGGTGTGAAGGGTGACTGAAACAGAGGCATGAAAGCCTGATGCAGGTTCACACACAAGATTGTACTCCTTAGAGGGCAGTGAGTTAACAGGAAGAAGCAGGAGACATTATCAGAGGCAACAAAGAGACACAAAACCAGCAGATAAACGTAGCGTCTGAACCAGAATTCAGAACACCTCTCATACCACAGTTCAGTCCTGCATGTGGAGACTCTACATTTTTATGATGAATCTGCAAAGTGTTCGAGTCTTACCGTCAGAGCGGTGGATGCAGGTGTGCTGGTTGTCACTGAGGAAGAAGCCGTCCGTGCACTGACACTCGTAGCTGCCCATTGTGTTGACACACACCTGCTGGCACCCGCCATTGTTGTCTATACACTCGTCCACATCTGTCAGAGACAAAGAGAAAAAGAGAAAGAGATCAAATAAAGAACTCTGAGACAGATAAAGGTCCATCGTGAAGCCTTGTTAGGCTTCAAAAACACGGGCCAGTCAAAGTTTATGTGCCGGGAAATGTCTGATGTGATGGATGACACCAAAGTCAGGAATGTAAGGAGCATGCAGACACACAAACACTGAACACACTCACACACACACCAAATATACACAGTGGATACTCATGCTGTCAGACCCTTGTTACCACCTGGTGCCGGGAGTTTGATTTAGCCACCTATGGTGCTAGGATCAGATGCCTGTGATAGGTCACACTGTCTGCTGTGTGTGTGTGTGTGTGTGTGTGTGTGTGTGTGTGTGTGTGTGTGTGTGTGTGTGTGTGTGTTACTGACTGTTGCACAGTGTGTTTATAGGACCCCGCTGTGCAGCTTAAAGGCCAGTAAATTTCCAATGGGGCATTTTGATGGGCCTGAAGTGAGCCGCAAACATGTAACACCCTCGACTGACTTTAACAGGGATCAAACACGGCTGCTGCGTGTGTGTGTGCGTGTGTGTGTGTGCTAGTGTGTGTGTGCATGTGTGTATATGTGTGTAGGTGACCAGCATGCCTTTGCATTGTGTTTAGTCTGAGGCTCTGAGGTTGACCTTGCAGACAGTGCAGACAGGTTACACAAACACAGACGGACTTTGGAGAGCACGGAAAGACAAAAACACTTACAGTGGCTTTAAATACGTAGAAACAACTTTATATACAACATGCAGACCTTTTCTTTAAGCTTATGTCGTTACCTGACTTTCTTAATAATCACACAGCCGTGTTGAATACTTGATTCTGATTGGACAAACCCCTGAATGGTTATTAATTCTGAATAACAAGACCAACGGCAGAAACAAACCAGATCACATTTGTCATGCCAAATCGATCTGAATAAGTCAGGTTCACTTAGAAAGTTTAAGATTTGACCTCCTGTTGACACCGTGGAAAAAAACGTTAATGTCTGATAGCATCTGTAAACTAGGCCTACATGAAGGATATGAATTCATTTTATAACTCTGGATTTATTTGGAGAGCACCAAACTTTAGGATTGGTGCTTAATGATAGTGCTGGGCGATATTGAAAATGAAGTTATCACGATATCAGTCGATATCGATAATTATCACGATAAATATTTATATGTAAAGTCAGATTTTTTGTTCCTGAGTGAAAGTTGAAAATGGTTTGTTAGCTTGTATCTGGATTTAGTTTTCTGATAAGGTTCTTGAATCCATCATTTCTGACGCTGCTAACAGGAAGCAGGTCTTTAATGCACAGCAGAAGTTGTCTCGGTGCTCTTCCTTTACCCACATCCTGAAAGTATATTTAATAAAGTGTATTAAGTTAATAGTTAACGCAGAGTCGGCACAGTGTCAGACTGATGACTCTTCTTTGAGCTAGTAGGTTTTGAGTTTTCTTCCGTGTCGCTCGTTTCAGCTGTGTTTAATTTCTACACCAAACATCTTTAAGCCCCGCCTACCTCTCACCCTGCAACATGATTGGCTGTTCAATGTAGTCTTCTTCTTCTGTCTAACGTTGGGTGGCAACTATAGGTATATGAAAACAAACAAGGAGCTAAGTGACAGATACGTTGACCAAATTGAAGAAAACAAACATTTTTACATTTAGAGACGTTTGGTAATATTTCTTGTAGATTTCCTCAGCTTTAGTACTAAGACAGGCTGTACCAGCTGCACTGAATACTCTGTGGGGAAATGTGTCCAATCAAAGGGGCTTCATTTTATAGACACCAGGCTCTGACTGTTCATGCAAACCTGTAGAAAACTTCCTGAAACTTTCTGATTGTGCTGCATGTGTGAATGCAACCTGCTGACATTTTCACCCTAATTTTATTCTACTTTTAAGTGCCAACCTCCAGGTTTGATTTCCACAAATATTAGGTGAGCTGATGTGATAACACAACAGGAACATTCACAGCGAATGAGCGGGCAAGGGTGATGTTACCTATCCACCACCCCAGTCATCCAAAACAGAAGATTTTATCCGGTACTGGACGTGTGTGAACAAGGACCTTTGGAAGAATTTGAGGGCATTTGGTAAATTTTCAACTGCTCCTAGTAGTGGCTAACCGGAGAGTCCATCAGGCTTCAAAAAGTGTCATCACCACTTCTACAAAATAAACCATGAAGAAAGAGGAGCTGCTGAGTTACTGTGTGAACTGACGCCGAGCAGCCCGAGGACACACAGACGAACATCTCTCCGCTCTGAGGACACACACTCTGTCTCTGCGGTTTTACCTGGAAACTCTTCCTCTACTTTTAGAAAGTGGTTTTTGGGTTGTTAAACTCCTGCAGACTCTTTAGAAGCCTTTCTAACACTGTGTGGAGAGAGAGGGGGAATATTTTACTATCATATTAACCGTGGTGAGGCAGAAGAGAAGGAAGAGAGCAAACCACAAGTATTTGTCTTATAACTATCTTTTCTCCTTGACTTTGTGTTCCTGCTTGCTGAGGTAGCTTCATGGATTTAACAGAAAACAGGATGAAAACAAGCTGCAGTGGTGTTTTTCCTCTGATCCAGCTGAACACTGAGTGAATTGAGGGTCAGATGTTTTGGTGGGAGTGACTGTATACAGCTGTTAGAGCTTCTGACAAACACTTGCCAACTGCTGAATCTACTGTATCCTTTTATTGGCCGCGGTCTGCCTCTGTACCAACTGATACCAGCCTTTCAACAACACTGTTACACAACTCACATGTTGTTTGTGTGCTGTGAAGTTTAGCATGCTGTCTGAAGGCGTGCAGTCCTACTTACAGACTGAAAACTAGCTTCCTGTGGATTGCTGCTGCAGAAGGCCTGCTGCTGAGGAGCTGCGTGACTGCAACTGCTACAAATGCTGCATCATGGTGGATCAATGCTGGGTCTTTGTAAATAATATAACAGAGTTCAACTGCATCTTGGTTCTTCTGATTCTAGATCGGGGTTCCCAAAGTGGAAGTTGCAAAATACTACTAAGGGGGCTGCGTAATGCTGTCCAAAATTCAGAATTGCATATTACATCCATTATTGTAAAAATAAAATTGAAAATAGTGGTTCAATTATAGATAAAACCATGCAAATAAAGAAGATGTTCCTCTCTTTGTTTCCACTAGACCTCTGAGGTGACCAAGCCAGAATAATGGCGGTATCAGAGGCAGCAGGTTAAATTAGGAAACAGCAATATGTGCACACACTGGTGTCTAATTTTCTAAGATTGGCTTGTAAGTGTACTCCCACTGCAGTGAGGAACACCTCAAGGGATGGGCGGGGTCGGCAGTCTCCAGAAGATGGATTTGTCATCAATTTTCAAAATAATAATAATAATAATAATAATAATAATAATAATAATAATAATAATAATAATTAATAAGTATATAATAAATATGTAAATAAATGATAAGTAATACAATAATAATAATAATAATAATAATAATAATAATAATAATAATAATAATAATAATAGTAATAACACCAATAATGATAATAATAATAATAATAATAATAATGATGATAATAATAATAATAATAATAATAATAATAATAATAATAATAATAATAATAATAATTATAAGAATAATTATAAGAATAATAAGAATAATAAAAAAATATTAAAATAATAATGTTATTTATGTAGCACTTTTTAAAACAGGGTTACAAAGTGCTTTACAGATAAGACAAAAAACTTAAAGACAATAAAAGAGAAATGTGAGTGAGACAAATAAAAGGAAATAAAACAATGTTGGAAGAATGAAAACAACGAAAGATAAAGGCTTAAAACAATCAAAAGATCAGAAATATAAAACTTAAAATTATGAAAAGGTTAAAACTTCTGGGACCAACCCATATACAGAGGCTATAGTCCTCGTTGCAGCAGCCGCAGGTTCAACTTCCAGTTTCGACCATTTGCTGCATGTCTTCCACCACTAGACTCCTCACATTTCATGCCTCACTTCAGCTTTCAAGGGCGAAAATGCCCCAAATATAACCTAAAATATATAAAAATAAACTGCTGTGTAATGAATAACACAGAAATACTGCAGGAAAATTCAACCAATCAAAGAATGCAAACTAGAAGTTCTTGTTTTCGCCGATAACAGGCTCAAGGTCATGAACTGTCTGAAACAGATCAACTTAGTTTTAGTTTGAAAACCTTTTAAAGCCTTTTGAAACAAAAACAGGCACTACTACAGTTCCCCTCAGAGCTGAGTGATCTGCAGGTCAAGCAGTGCATCAACCTCTTTCTTTGTTAATGGGTGACTTTGGTGATTTAAATGGTGGTTCCGGTCCGAAACCTAAACAGGAGGAATTATAAAAGCAACCTAGAACTGTTTCAGTGGACATGGGCAAATAAGTGCTGCTTTAAGGAGGATTATGACATATCCTTGAATATTGCTGCATAAGTAATTCCCTATTTTTTTTCACACATTTCAGTTCAATTCCTAAAAAAATATCTCTCCTTTAATTCCTGTAATTTAATTTTGTTTTGTGGCTTTATGTTGTCATATTATTGGTGGAAATATGTTTAAATCCTTCAGTTTTAAAAGAAAAGTTTTCAGTTTCTGCTCAGAGAAATGCTCACATGGTCTTTGTGTCTCTGCCTTTCTTTGTAATTAAACATTTTGCAATGACAGGAACACATGTTTGGTGACTAAATGATCATTATTCTCAAACAAATCAAGCTTGAAGGATTAATGTGGTCTTCATAGCTTCATGCATGCTTGTTAAACTTCGCCTTAGTTTATCTCCCCCTCTGTCTCGTCTCCCACTCCCCCCCGCCCCTCGGCTCTCACCGTGGAATGAAAAGGACGCGTCAGAAAGAAAATAAACTCAGACGTTCACAGAGGGCATCGAAGCATCGACACATTGAGCCCAGCTGTGTCCACGACAAATCCAAACAAATAAAGTCAGAATCAAAAGGAAGCGCACGGGACGGCTCTTTAATCACCGCTCAATTATGCAATCTTAAATCAATTAGTGCCCAAACTTGTTGACACAGTGCATCTGGGAGATCATGGAGTAACTTCCTGAACACTCACGCAGAATGATTTCTGCTTTTTTTCTTAAAACTCTGAAATCTTCCCAAAGTGCCGTTCGTCATTGAGACTGTTCAGGACACCACAGAGTCCTGAGGTTTGTGAGAATCATGCTTTAGGTCTATTAAAAGCCACCAAGGCTTTATTGTTTTCAACAAGCAGGCCAAGAGCGTGCAAGAAAATAAGAAATAAATTGAGTGCGAACTTTGACAGAGAAACAAACAAGTCAGACAAGAATGCTGCGTTCAGATGGAGCTGTTGCTCTCTGACAGGAGTTTACAGCAGAGCTCATTTCCTCTCACACAGCTTCAACGTTTGTCCAACAAATGTCTTCTATCGGCAGCAGCTTGACATTTTGCTCCCAGCTTTGATTGATGAGTCAGAAAGCAGAATGCTAACAGTTAGCAGGTTCTCCATTTCTGTCACTCAGGGAGAACATGTGAATGTAGTTTACAGGGTCTTTGAACTCATCACAGCTGATTCGAGCTACAGTGATGACGTGCGGCGTGTTGACAGCTTTCTGGAGGTGCACACACTGCCAGAATGTGTGTATGTGTGTGTGCAGAGTGTTCCCTCATTCATACAGTAAATCTCCTGCTGAATGAGACACTTGAGAGGGAGACAATATTACAAACACTGAGTCTCTTCCTGATGAGCAGCCTGAAGATGAAGGTTGGAGCTGGATTTAGAGCTGTGGTTTGACAAAAGGCCGACGTGTCAGTCTCTTAACGTTCGTGTTTATGCGGTCAGGTCGTATCACAGGGTGCTATTTAGCTCTCATGTGAGTGATGACAGTAAACATGAAGCATCAGAGACGCTGCTGACGAAACAGCATCCATGAGTCAGCACACAGGAACGTGTGACCCAACCTGCGTGAATCTGAGTGATGCTACGTAACATGCAGCACACCTGAAATGCAAACTCATCCTCTGAGGGCAATCAATTCTTTACTGATGAAATGCTGTGATCGGTTTGAGACTCCCTTTTCAATGTCCAATAACAATGTGAGAAGAAACCACAAAACTCATCCCTTTAGAGTCGTCTGCAAAAGAAATGATGTCATCTTTTGACTCATTAAATCCCAGAGGAGCATCACTTTATCTGTTTCTGCAGGTCTCAGTTTCACTGTAAACTTGTTTGTGTTTTCCTTGGAATTAGCACGGCTTCAGTTTGCTGCAACAACATCATGATGCAGACTTGTTTAGCTTTGTCTGTCCTCATAAGGAGAAGAAAAAAACTTTTCAAATGTTTGTTAAACGAAGGTTGGATCAATCATTCGTGATGCATCCCAGGACCTCAGGAAATCCAAACACTGGTTGGCTTTTGTGACACAGCATCAACAGATTTGTCGCACAGGTGCAGATTGTTTGCTGCACTTGCATGTTGCATTCTAATATCTGTTTATAGAGATAAATGGATTGATGTCATATTAGATCAGATGGTAGTCATTACTGGGGATTGAGTTTCTCCTGCTTTTGCTCTCCATGCACTGTTTTTCATGCAGATAACAAAGCCTGATCTCTCCTCTAGTGCAGACTGCCATGACGGTCATAGGAAAGACTGGCAACCCTTCCCTACAGGCCATTCATGAGCAGTCTGTTCTTGGGCAGGCTCCGAGAGTACTTGTAGACGCGTTGCACATCCTTTACACTGAGTATGAACTTCTACCGTCTGGAAGAAGGTACAGAGTCCCCAAATGTAAACTGAATCTTTTTAAAAACTCCTTTGTGCCGATCAGAATTTTGAATAGTAAATAGCCTGATACGGTTGGGACAGTGCTATGGTTCTCTCTAAGAGTATGCTGTGTGATGTGTGATTGTGCATTATTTATTGTATTTTTTACGTGTGTTCTTGTTGTCATTTTGATCTTTCAAAGAGCAGGTAACGTGTGCAGCACTAATGTCAAAGACAAACTTCCCTGCGGGGACAATAAAGGACATTGGTTAACACTTCTCAGATGTGGAGGCGCAAATTCCACCAAACTCCAGCGAATCATTCGTCCCGTGATAGCCAATCAGCGTGCAGTTCCTCCGGTGACGTATGATGTGACGTACGGACCAGTGGAGGTTCCTTCATCTGGAATATATGGGACACATTGATTGTATCTCTGAGCAGCTTCCCTGAATCTGTGACTCTACCTGTTTTTATGGGATCAGGAATAAGCAGGAGCTCACTGTTACCCCTTTTTAACCAAGGCAGTTTCAGGTTTTTCGTGGTTCTACTGCGAGTGAACCGGTTCCAGAGCATTTCTAACTCTTTGCTGGTCTATAACCACAAACCGCTTACATCAGGGGTGAGGGACAGGGGGGCGGGGTTGCCATGATCAAAAACACAAACCAAACGTGCTTCCGCCAATGTCCTGCAGAGAAAAAATAAAAAAGACTAATAGATTCCGAGGCAAAGCAGTGGTCGGCCGAGGAGACAAGCTGCCGTTGTCTGCCATTGTTGTTGTTGTAATGGAAAGTTTGCGCTAGCGCTGCTGAGAAAAGCTTTCACGTCAATCTGACGTCATGACGTGCCTCTTCCACTGGCTTGAGCGGGCGGAACAACAAACCGGTGTCATGTTGGTTCGCGAGTTCAACCAGCTCCAAACCAGAGCGAGCACCAGCCTGGAAATACAAAACAGGTTTGCGTTGGTCGAAAAGAGGAATGTGACGAAGGAGAGTGAGGAGGATTATCTGCTAAGTTGTGAAAACCTTTGTCTGTCACTTGATTCCAGATATCGGTTGTATTAGGAAGTTAGCTCCGCCCCTTTTAGCATCAGCGGCTTCACTATTTAATGTAGTCCAGCTCAACTTTGTTTGATGATGACAGACTGGACTCAAATGAATCTTGTTCGCTCTCTGCATGAATAAAAGAATCATCTATTTAGAAGGTGATATATTCTTACTTCTCTAAAAGGCAGAGAGGCTCAGACACTTCAACAAGTTTGACTGACCATGTCCTTCCATCCTGCACCACTTTATGAGGCGTTAACAAGGTCAAACCTGCAGACACGTCTTAAGTGTGTGTGTGTGACAGATTTAGGAGAAGAGCTGCTGTGCCTGTCAGAGATTTCAGACACAGCACAGACCCATCACTCTGAGCTAAGTGAGATCCAGCGTCCAAAACCCATCAATCAACTTTTCTCCTCCGAGGTCTGAGCGCCGTCTGAAGCTCCGGACGTTTATTACCGAGGTGCTGCCGTGCAGAAAAGCGAACAGCTACACACTGCTGCAGGAAGGACAGCAGGGTCTACTCTTCTTTAACAGTTGTATCCTTTGTTTTCTCTATTGACAACGGTTATTAACTTTCACTAACATGAGCAACACCAGAGACAAACTGATCACACGTCATGTCGAATCAATCCACGGAAAAGAGTTCAGACACATTTAGCTTCTGATTGTTGACACCATAGAACGTAAGGTGAGGTAAAACCGTTGGAATCACTGGGATCATGTTTTAAAACTGTGTACATAAGGGAGAGAAAGAGACACAAAGGACTACACAGGTCAAAGCTCTGCGTCTGTCGCCTGGTGTCTGTTGAAAGTCCGGTAAAGACATTCAGCGACCCTTCTGACAAATCGATTTAAAGAACGACAATGGAGAAGAAGAAAACGGAGAGGACGGCAGAGGGCTATTAAGGTAATTAGATGAAAGTTAGTACAAGGTCAACAGGCAGCCAGGGAGAGAGAAACAGATCAGAGGAGGAAAGAAAAGAGAGAAGGGAGAGAAGAGGAGATGGAAAAATAGAGAGAGAGTTTCATTACTGTCTTTAAAGACTGGATGGAGAGACAAGAGAAGAGAAGGAGAGAAAGAGGATGCTGCTTCTGTCTGTTTTGTGCAGATGTTAAAAAATAAAGACAGAGAGGAGACCAAAGAAGGAGAGGAGACAGAAAAATTAAAGGACTGGGAAGAAAAGGAAAAAGGAAGAGAGGCAATAGGACATAAAGAAAGAAGAGGACAAATGGAAGAATGTTCAAGCCTCATCTTTGATATTTAGTGGCCTCAATGATGATAAAAGTGAGCAGTCACAGATGAGGACATTTAATTTACAGAAATAATGTCTGAAGCTGAATTTGATATCACAAGATAATCTTTAAGTCCAGCTCTCATTACCATCAGCCCTCAAGGCCTCATCATGACTCAAATCATCGACAGCAGCATCCACAGCTTGCTCTGCCTTCAGAGCTGATGAGTCGTGGCACATGTGCATTCGAGAAAGATCATATGATCATATTTCTTTGTGTTCTCTCTACCTCATAATGAACACATTTCAAAAATTAGAACCAAGTAGTGTTTCATTTTGTCAATCGAGGTTTTAATGATTGACTCTGAGTTAAATAAATATAAAGACAGAGAAGAGGGGGAAAGAGAAAAGATAGAGGAAAGGGTGACAGACTGGAAAGAAAGCACAGACCAAGATAAAGTGAATGTGTTAAAAGCACAAAGAAAGATGGAAGAGAAAGAAGACAGGAAGTGATGAAGTATAGAAAGAGGTGGGGAAGATGAATACACAAAAATATATGAAATAGATAGATTGATAGATGATAGATAGATAGACAGATAGATAGATAGATAGATAGATAGATAGATAGATAGATAGATAGATAGATAGATAGATAGATAGATAGATAGATAGATAGAAACAAAAAATGATACAAAGAAAGAAAGAACAATAGAAAGATAGATAGAAAGAAATAAAGAATGAAAGAAGAAATTAAGATAGAGAGCTACAAAGAAAGAAAGAAAGAAAGAAAGAAGAAAGAAAGAAAGAAAAAAAAGATAGAACGATTAAAAGATAGAAATAAAGACAGAAAAATAGAAAGAAACAAAGAAACAAAGATGGATAGAAAGAGAAATAAAAAGAAAGAAATAAGGAGAAAAATAGAAAGAAAGGAAAAGGGGAAAAGAAAAAGATAGAAAGAATGATTAAAATAAATAAATAGACAGAAAAATAGAAAGAAAAATGAAAAAAAGAAAGAAAGAAAGAAAGAAAGAGTGTGACAGCACAATGAAGGAAAAGAGGCATAAGGAAGAAGTAAAGAAAAGTAAAAAGCGAGAAGTCTATTACTACGGAGAGGAAGAAACAATGAAAATGTTAAAAGAGAGGGAAAAATAAAAAAGAACATATAACAGCAGGAGAGGGAAATAAGAAACATCCGATGAGAAAATGAAGAGTAAAAAAAGAAGTGATGGAAAAAGAAGAGAGAGAAAGAAGCTCGTAGTGGTTTTGATTGTGATCCCACACGTCTCTCGTTTGATTTCACGCTTTACTGCCTCGTTTGAACTCGCTCACCCTCTTTTAATTACCCACAGTTCATTACGGCCTCGTCCCGGCCCTGAGAGGAAGTTTGGGTTTCGGCTTCCTCTCGTAAAGAGCAGGTGATGACAGCTCTCACATGACTCAGCCGCTGTCACTTCAGTCAGCGGCACAAACACGTGTGTGAAATCCCACAAAGACCACAACACACGCAACGACCACACGACGGCTAACCAGTGAGCTGACGGATACAGACGGACAAATTTTAGTGTCACCGTCTCAACAACACGGGTGAGTTTCCTCAGTGGAAAACTAAAGCCTGTTTGAAGCGCCGCTCGTATCAGCTGGTCCAGTATAGACAGAACAACATACAAACATCAGGTTACAGAGCCGTTCTGAGGTTGTATCATTTGGATAGTACTCCATTACTTTTGTACTTCTGCAAGTTTAGATGAGTTTAATATGAATAATTCTGCTCTACTTTGTCGTCCTGTTTCCTTCCGTCACAGTTATCATCTTAAAGTCCTGTTGTGGCCGACATGGATCACGGATATGTGGCTGATTGTAGCTGTTAACATCAACTACATCCATAAAAGATGAGTATTTCTGATGTATACGATCTTTTAAATAGTCTAGAGTCTGTATAGGGTGTTTTATTTTGAAATTTGGCGGATATTGCATGCCCTTCTCGTGCCTGACTTTCTGTCCAGGTCGATCTTGTTTTGCTTGACGTGTGCTGGGTGCGTGCTCCGCTGAAAGTAGACTTGATGCATATCTCTAGACAGAGCTTAGAAGTGCGTTGCTCCCTGTTTAGACATGAGCATTGACTAGAACAGGAACGTATCTGTTGTGCAGTGTGTGATCCATCCTGTGTAAATTGGATGTAACATGATTGGGTCCTTTCTGTACATAGCAGCACTGCTACACAGAGGCACAGCTGACCTCTGATATGTTACCTTCAAACACACCTGCAGAAAACTCAGTTGCTTCTTTGAGAAATTAACCTTTCACTACATGAGAAGAAATAAAAAGGATCAAGGAGCTCAGACTGGACCGACCAGATTTACAAATTCAGCAACAGTCAGGTGACCAAGGACAAGCTTCCATCTGGGACTTTTCCCGCTCTTGACTTTTGCTGATTTTCTTGTTTGCTGTTTCAAAGAGTCTGTGCCGAAGCATTGTGGACAACGACGTGAGTACAACCTAAAAAGATCAATCTGAAAAATGCAATGGATAAGAGAGTAACCGCAGCAATCTCACTCTTTCTGCTGAGCTGTGAAGCTCCTCGGCCATGAGTCCTCAGCTCAACTACAACCCCTGAAAATTGTTCTCATCAGCCGCCACTGACTTTGAATGTTATTATAAAGTTATATGAATATGCACAACTTTTAAAATAATTGAAGTATCATACTTTCATGTCAACTTAAAGAGAGATGCATATTAGAAATTGGTAATCTCTGCAAATCAAACCAAGACAGAGACCTGAGCTTATGAAATTAAGATAAACATATAACTTAGGTTTTAAAGGTGAACCCTTTTTGTTTTGTATCCTTAATTTATGTAAAAAGGTTAGATTAAGATCGAAATATAATTCAGAGACGATGTAGTGGCGACTTTCCGTTACAGAACACTTCGAATACACGCCACCTCTTACTCTTCTATTTTTATTTGTAACATCAGTTTTCATGTTGTGAAATAAAAATGTATCAGTCTTGTTGTAAAGCTGATTCAGTCAGAGTGAGATCTATGATGAAGGAGAAAAGGTAACTCTCAGTCAGTGTGACGCCCTGAGCTGCTTCATTCTCCGTGTCTAAAATCACTTCTCAGAATAAAGAACTGAATCTGGAAGCCGAGACAGAAAAGTGATGGTTTCCTGATATTTGAAGTGCTGGGTAATGGAAACGTGGTGTAAAAACACTGATGTTTTCATCACGTCTGTGACTAACGACAGCTCAACTTCTGAAAAACATCATTTCACAAGGAACAGCCAACAGCAGAAACCTCAGAGGCCAGCTGGACGCTCTGAACAGAGCTCTTATAGAACATCTCCTTCTACGTTTGCACACGGGGTGAAATGTAAAATTGTGATGTCAGTGCGTCTTAAACTCTGCTTTATTTCAGCTGTCTGAGAGTCATTCCTGTGAGGTGAATCCACAACTCAGCGGCTCGTCTGCACCGCTGGCTGCTGCTATTAGCACTCAATCTCTCACTCAGTCTCTCCAAAGGCTCAAAGAATGAGCTGCAGCACTTAAAGATGCCAAAACACATCCCGGCAGAGACACCCGCTTATCCAACATTGCATGTTTTTATGTGTCTGGTTTCATTTGAGCTCTCGTCAGTCAGCAGTGCACGACCAACAGGATGAAATGTGTTGGAGCATATCCGTGCAGAACTACTTGTTGCACCGGGCAGAAAAAACATTAGTCTGGCTGACAGTGAGTCAATAAGGCAGCGCTGAGGCTAAATGAACTGGATTTGTCAGTAATAAAGCTCAGCCAGATATCTGAAGGAGAACTCTTCAACCCCGAGCGCCCTCCCAACGGAGCGGAAAAACAAGCAGCAAACAGCACAAATCATGGAAACGCTCCAAACGATGACAGAGGGACTGTCTCTACGAGCCAGATGAGCTTACGGTACACACACACACACACACACACACACACACACACACACACACACACACACACACACACACACACACACACACACACACACACACACAAACACAAACACACAAACACTTACACAAACACAAACACAAAGGAACATCACCCTTAAGACTCTCTTGAGCTCAGGCAGATCCATTCACTCATGATTATCTACTGAATCAGCTTCATGCATGCAGACACAAACACTGAAACGCTAAATTAATATTTAAAAAACAGCACAAACAACAACCACACATAAAAACAGACTCTCTCAGGCCTTTCAGTCCTCTAAAAACTATGATTTAATAAGACAAACAGAAAGGGAACAAGTTTTATGCTTCATTCCTTCTGAGTTTCAGCACATCCAGATGAAAATCTCTTGACACCACATTAAAGCAGGTTTTAAAAATAAGACTTTTCCATTAGTCAACGTAAAGAGCAAACAACAGGATGTTAATGTGATCTAAATCTGACTTCAGACTGTTTCAGAACTTGTCTTTTCTTCAAACTAACGTTCCTCAAAAAGCACTTTTAGTCTCAGCCTTGCAGCACCTCTTGCATCTGCTTCCTGACTTATTATTCTGTCATTTATGATCTCTTGAGCAACAAGCCTCCATTGCATTGCATTCGAACCAAGCGACAACCTCAAGTCTTAAGAAATGAAGCCCATGCGGAAGTGCTAAAAACTGCAGTTCCTCAATCGTCCACTAGGGCCTGGCTGCACATTAGCTGTTACCGAAGGAAGTAAAAGCCTGCCTCCACTCTGCCTCTTTGCCTCTTTTTAGTTCACTGAAGTTAGGTCAGCATTTCCGATCCAGTGAGCGATGATTAGGCATCAAATACCAACGGGTGACGTCACAGAGACTCCTATAGCGTCTCTGATTTGAGCACAAGCGCTACGTTGTGATGGTCAGTGGCTTCGCTGTGTGTCTAACTTTCTTTAAGGGTCCTATCTTGCTGGAATTATCCTCCGTCACTTCTTCATCATCGTCCACTTCACATAACAAACTCTCTTTTTCTTCTCTCTCGTCTTTTCTGCACACCTGATCTTAAGTGCCCGGCTGGTTCACAGTAACAGGAAGGACAGCTGACCCTCTTGTACACTGTGCATGAACCTGCAAATGTACTTATGTGCACAAAAATAACTTGCAATCGTTCTCTAAACCAAACTAGCAGAGCTCTGGTTAGCCCAGGGCTTCACATGAGACCCATTCCTTCAACAGCTTGCCTCCTGCAGCTGTAGCCATGATGCAAATGTAATAATTTGGACAAATTATACAGCACAGCAGCAGCTAGCATAAACAACAGGGTCAAGTCAAAACCAAAGCTGTTATTTTCTTTAAGAGAAGAGTTAAAAGACAGGTGTGTTGTTAATCAGAGAGGGACATGTGACTGATAAGATCCAATCCGGTTCTTCACGTGAGTGTCTGCCGCTTTGATTCCAAGCGTCTCTGTAGCTGTTTTTTGTAATTGAGAGTATACACGGGCAAGAAGCTTTATCTTCATACTTTCATACCAACCCTGCATCGACATAATATTGGTGTCCCAGCATGTAAATCTAATGCATTATGATATTGCAGAAGAGACACATCATGTAAACACACCCTCACACACTCTTTGATATGCACACACAGAGCTGATCAGTCCAGTGAAATGTGATCCTGTCTTGCCTTTTAAACGTCTCTATAACAGCCTCTGATGCTGGCAGCTCCAAGACATGTAAGTTTAAGCGCCTGTGTCTCTTCCTGTCTGTCCATAGTGAAATGTAACTTGGGCAGGTTTGTAATGTAGCTTCCAAAATTCTTCAGTTCAGAGCTTCATCACACTCCCGTTTGACAGAAACACACACACACAATTTTTAGAGTCCGCTCTTACCGAGACAGTTGTGCCCATCATGGGCCAGCATGAATCCATCGTAGCAGGTGCACCTGTAGTTTCCAGGTATGTTGATGCACTCATGGACACATCCTCCATTGTAGTCATTCTCACACTCGTCCATGTCTGAAAGAGAGAGAGAAAGTTAAAGACGAAATATCAGCTGAGTTTGGTAGACTGTCATTGAAAGTTGTGTTTTATGCACCAGTCAGGGCATTTCTAGATGCTTGTTTTCCTCTTTCTGATTTAATATATGTTAAAAAAAACTAACTGTATGTGTTTATTTCTGAAAGAGAAGCTGGTTCTGTTTGCGTGCTTTGTTTGCACTATTAATAATCCACTTGTACTGCTTTCCATTTGAGACACCTGGTCGTGCTGCATGTTTAACCCCTCGAAACAAGATCAATGCCACTAAATAAAGTCGCTGTTATGAAGATGATTACCAGGTACCTGCGTTTTCTGCTCTGGCATTTTAGTAACTTCCCTATATGATCACCTACAGAGCAGAAGATCCTCAGGACGGGGAGAGGAGGGCAGTGAGGAAGCAGAGCAGAGCGTCAGCCGCTGTTTATTGGTCCGCTGATGCTCCCTCGCCCCCTCCTTCATGCTGAGCCAGCGCAGGCTTTTGCAGGAGCTGCTCACAAGTAGTTGCCATGCAGAGCCACTTAAACAAACATTCCCCCCCTCCGTGTGAACAGCAGGAGATCCGGCATACAGTGAGGAGGACCCAGGGCCACATCCTCCTCCTCCACCTCTTCCTCCTCCTTCAATACTGAACATGACACTGCAGGTAAAGACCTTCTATCTCTTGTTGTCTCTTTCTGTGTTAGTCTGATGAATTAGAAATACTTGTGCAGGTAAAGTCTACTGTCTTTCTCCAATAACGCCTCTAGGGTTGATTTTTTACTGAATTTACCGCTCTCATATTCTGAGATTGGCGTGTCAGAAGTCAAGATTTGCTGATTAGCTTTGAACATAAGCTCAGGCTAAAGTAGCTAGGGCTTTTGGGACATTTATATTGCACAGATATTTGGTTACAAACCAAAGGGTAGAACATGAATGTGTTCACCACATCTTTGTTTTCTCAGCAGGAGTAGAGAGTGTGGGGAGACATGCAGCAAATGGTCGAGGCCAGGAATCGAACCAGCGACTGCTGCGACGAGGACTATATCCTCTGTATATAGGGCGTGCGCTTACAGCCAAATCCATTTCCGGTCGGTCTCTATTTCATTGTTTCTATTCTAGTCAATCTCAATCTAATAAGACGTAAGAGCATGGAGCTGGACTGCAGCGGATATGTGATCGCCATGTCAACGGCGCCCGGGCTTCATATTTAAGGATCGGAGGTGGCCGCTTGATCCCAAGGGTGTACACACAGATAACTTTGCTATCTATTAAGAACAGAGGGACAGGGTTGGACGTCTGATTCCATCTTTAACCAACTCCGCCCTCTCAAGTCCACAAGAGTGATCTCCGCCTACATCCACTTGTTATATATACATTTAACCGACATAACAAGCTCTCCCTCGCTGTGCACAAAGTGTTTCTGTAGCTTAAACTCAACCACATTCAGCCTGGACATAAGATGAAAAGTCCTGCATGCTCTCCAACAAACCAAACCACCTTCAAGCAGCTTCTGTTGCAACAAGAATGAACTTCTTTTACTGGAAAATCAACACTGCCAACGCACACACTCCAGGCAGCAATTATGGTTTCTTTTAAATGGATTTGGCAAAACAATTAGTGCAACACGGGCATATTTTCCAGGAGACATGAGCAGTGTGAAAGAGGATCTGTAGATGAAAGAGTGCATTCAACAGATCAGGAGTGTGTGGTTGTATTTCTTCATGTCGACACCAATATCAGCCCAATGTTCAGGGACGACAGAGCTCTGAAGTTTGGGTGACTCAGGTTGCCAGGTTTGGTCAATGAAAAAGCAAATGGCAACACACTGTTTCAACATCCAGCATGTGGACATAATCCAGACCGAGCATATACACACACCGAAGCCTGAAAACATACAGTATGCAAAGTCACCAACACACATGTGCATACTGACTCACATACCACAGGACTCCACAAAACACTTCCATTCAACTGATTAACATCGTGAATTTGGCTCCGGTACGATGGCTTTGAAGTGTCTGAAAGAGGGCGGATGTAAACATGAAAAGATCCTCGTCTGAGAGGTTTCACTTGGTTAGAAACTGTCATGACAAAAGCCAAATCAATGCCACATTCTGCACCATGAAGCGCCACAGAAATGTTTACCGGAAGCCAATTATGTGAGCGCACACACATATCTCTAACAAAGAGAGCCCTGTGTGTGAGGGACACACCAGGACCGGGGTTTACGGGAACACTCACGTCCAGACTGAGAAGATAAATGACAACTCTTTGCGTTAAATAGTTATAAATGATACAGTTCGCAGAGCATCCTTTGAAGGGCGGGCAACATTTTCCAAGAGCGAACTTTAATTGAGGTTCAGGAGAGCCAGGATTCATCTTTAATGTACGGAAAACATGACAAATGATCGAAAAGAGGGAAAAATCAATCACGTTGGTTTAAAGACTGTGAGTGCTGTGTACATAAGGTCCTCACAGCCATCATTGGCTGTTCCTTAAAGGCATTCGAAACCAATTAGATGTGGAGCAGGACCGGGCGGCTGTTTGGGGAAGGGTTGTTTGGACACTTTGCTGTTCTGCCAGCTCAGATGGCGCGGTGCAGCTCGATGTGGCACTTCCTCTGTGCTCTGTTTTTCATCTCTCAGTTGAAGGGACGGAGGTAGAGACAGGAGCGTGAGGGGGGAGAGAGGCTGACCGCTGAGGGTGAATCAAAAGCAGCAGGTGATTAATTGGTGCCTGAGTCGCTTTAAACGGGCAGACTGAGAGAACATTCACACCACGCTGAATCTGAAAACACGGCCTTCCTCTTTTGGGCGTCTCTTTTCTTTGAGCTGGTTTTTAATTATCAGCATGAGGGGATCAAATAAAGATTAGGAGCAGAACTTTGCAAAAAGAAACCTGACAACATTAGTTTGCATTTAATTTGTCCTCCTTGGTGCAGGCACTGTCCAGGGAAACACAGAGCTGGAGAGGTGAGGAGAATCATACCTGCCTCTGCACTTAAGGGTGCTGCAGAAGTTTTGTCCTTTAATATGACGCATTTTAGATAAAAAGGGTCTAAATGAAAACAGGAAACAGAGACATCTTGACTCTTTCTTGCTCAAACTGAATGTTTTGCAAACTCAAAATGAATCCAGGTAGATTTGAGAAAATCTGGACGACGACAATGGAAACAAATCAACTCAGGTCAGCCAAATTTAAAGTGGTTCATCATGCATACAGATTCCTGCATCTCTGTCCACACGCTCTGGACATGGCGTTTCTTGTCATGAGAAACCAGATGATGATGTAAGGAGAGACGGAGAAAGCATGTTTGAAGAGTGCACAGAAGAAGAGGTTGAACGGTCTCTACTCGGCCCCAAGCGGTGCCACTTCCTGCCCCTGAGCTGTTGTTGACATCTGACAGCGGTGAGCCTCGACAGCTTTGTGCTCGCTGCTTCTTCCGCTCACACGTTTTCTAATTGCCGGGGAAACATTTATGCTCTACGTCTCATCAAATGAATAAGGCACCTTCACTGAGGGCCTCGTGCCCTGCTTTACCGACCAACACGAAAACATGCAGGAGGAAGGGAGGAGGGGCAGAAGGGAGGAGCTGATTCATGCAGGACGTCTAAACCTCATACTTATTAAGAGCAGAAAGTGAATTTGATATTATGTTTATGACAATGTTTGTATCATATCTTCCAAATTTCCGCAGCCTGCACATTAAATTTGCACCACTCTTCTTTCTGGGGACTGATTTTAAAATGTTCCTCTCTGAAAAAGGGCGCATCGTGCTTACCAGGTAACAGGTGTGAGACAGAGCTGTGAGTTATGGAGGATGAAGGCGTAGGGTGGGGCAAGAAATCCATAACAATAATTATCGTGATCTAGTTTTTTTCAATATAATCACAACAAATGTTCGATAATCAAATCTGTATTTAAACCTGCAATTACACCCCCCAACCACTGGAGCGCTAATGGGCCTTAAACGCCACCCAACATTAGACGGTAGAAGAAGACAGCCTAGGCAGGACTGAATCCCAGATACTAGCTAACAAATCGTCTTCAACTTTCACTCAGGACCAAAAATCTGCCTTTAAATTTAAATGAAATAATGATTTGTTATTACTAACGCTAACTTAGTAATGAAGTTGCTACTTTGTCCTTTAAAGCTCCACATCACACGACTCAATGTCATGTGATGTGACGGGGGCCTCTCCGAGATCCAAACCTCACTCACTTTTAGTCAGCTCTTTTGCCCATGCATGTGCAGACTGAGGCGCATTTTTTTTTTTTAAGTCGGCAGAGACCAAAACAGACATTTACATCCATGCTATGGCTTGAAAAGTGAAACTTTAATTTTTTTAATTATATAAAAACGACTTTAGAATAATAAGGAACTCTTTCTAACATTTTACTCCTGTGTTTGTAAGGAAAAGCCCTCAGCTCTGAAGGCCAATGGCATTAAAAGTGGTTTTACTTTAGCAGCCAAGCTAGTTTCTGGAAAGTAAGGACAGTTGTAGTTAAATAAGAAAGTTTATATAAAATTTATAGAGTTTAATCCCCTGCTAAAGGAGAATTAATACTTAACTTACATTCAGAGTCGCTCTTTTCTTGCTGAATGTTGCATGTTTTATTTTCTTTGGTCATGCAGCAGTAAAAGCACAGGTGTAATCAATGATATTAACCTCAGCTGCATGCTGTTAAGACGCTGTATTTCCAGAGCTCTGGTTAGCATGTCTGCACGGTGGTGCAGTGGTGCAGCGGTTAGCGCTGCTGCCTCACAGCGAGAAGGTTCCTGGTTAGAATTCCAGCTCTCTGTGTGTGTTCCCTCCAGGTATACTCCTTCCTCTCCCAGTCCAGAAACATGCTTGTTATGCTAATCTCTAAATCAACCGTAGGTGCGAGAGCTGGCGACCTGTCCTGCTGTAGAGGATAGACTTCAGCCCCCTGCGACCCAGAATGGGATAGAGGGTATAGATGATGGAGGAATGGAAGGTTTTCTGCATGTTGTAAGAGACAGCAGCTAACTGGGAACATTAAAGGAATGCAACTCTCTTTAATAAACTGCACCATGTATTTCCTGCTTTTGCATGCTGAAGGGAGAACACATAGGAGGTGTTGTAAGTAGCTTTGAGTTACCGAGTTATCTAAAGGATTTACAGCCAACAAGTTTCCAAATAAAAATAAAATCAGAGTCTAATTTTGCATGGACAGCAGAGAAAACAAACTCTTGATTAAAGCCACAAAAACAAAAATGGAAGAAACACTGATTGTATCTTTAAAAGGAAGCACTAATATCAGCAGGGCCAAGCTGCAGAGGCTCGATGTGCATGTGAAGTCTGACGTCATCTGCATCAAAGCCGGTCAGAGTCAGATTAAAGGGTTGATAAATGCGGGTTTTATCGGATTGACAGAAACACTGAAACACAGCAGGAAATGGAATCTCACATTTGTCTCTGAACGTTGATCAAAAGAGTTTCACCACACTTGGGCAACCATTTCCACACCACATGCGTTTGTTCATGAGGTCGGGTGACAGAGCAAAATAAACGTAATATTTTTATTAATTTTTTAGGACTTTGGAAAGTCACATTTCATTAAGCAGACGTAGAACTGCAGGCTGGTTTTTAAAAGACAAAGCCACAGAGTCAAGGCCAATCATTGTGATGGATTTGATAGAATTTCCTTCAGCTTAGTGCAGCAACGTTCGCTTCTGCAGATTTGTTTCCCTCTCATTTTTATGTTCTTTACATCTCCTGGAGTAGCGCCCATCCATCTTTTACTGGTGAGTCTCAGTTTCACTGTAAACAGTGCGTTCCACAGAAGCTTCACTCTGGCTTCCTTCAGCGGTATGAACCTGAAACAGAAACTGATGTTCTTGTGATGTTCTTGTGATTAACGGGTCTTTAGTTTGCTGAAATAACAACAGCATGATGCAGATTAGTCAAAAGTCAAAAGTCAAGCTTTGTCAGGTCTGTCCTCAAGAGGAGAAGAAAACTACTTTTACAACTTTTGTTTGTTTAATGGAGGTGGGATCCATCATTTCTGATGCTGCGTTCAGGAAGTCAGGAAATCTAAACGCTGATTGTCTTTAGTGACACAGCATCAAGCAGATTTGTGTCTCAGTGTAAATGTTTGATCTAGAACTGATTGTTAGCTGCTCTTCATGCAGATATCTGTTTATAGAGAGAAAGAAATCCTCCTCACATTAACAACCATGGGAGCCAGGATTGTGTTACGCTGGATTATGCTCCTTCTGCTTTTGCTCTCCATACAGACTCTTATTCCTGCAGGCACTCAATTGGTCAATACTCCTCAGACTATAAAAGTAGTAAAAACAAATATTGCCCATTCTAATTGAGTTTTGATAGGTTGCATTCGTCCCCATGTTAGGATGAAGCCCTTGTGGCCAGATTTACTGAGTCAGTCCACCGATTTAAACGTAACCAATCTATTTAAAAGCTCATTTAAATAGCTTGGTTGTAGCGAGTATGTCATATGAAGCTGCAGAGGATTTATAGCTTCTCCTGAGTGACATTTCCAACCTGCAGCTCCAGACATCATCCCTCAGATTGACGAGCGGCTCAGAGATGCAGTCATGAGGTCAATGTATCTATATATAAAGTCTGAGCCTCAATGAATGTGACCTGCTCCACTGAGTCTGAGAGGAGGAATCAGACAGCAGAGGGAGGGAGGCGCACGGACGCAATCTGTGCTGTGTGAGCGTGTGTGAAAGGAAGTATGTGTGTGTGTGTCTTTGGCCAGCCAGTGAGGAGAGCGGCTGACTGATGACGAAGGTGCAGACGCCAGGCAGACAATGGCCTAGTAATTGTCTGCCACCTCTCCCTCTCGCCCTCCCACCTGCCCCGTCTTCCTCGCCATCCATTCTTCCCATGAGATGCCCTTTCTCTTTCTCTCTCTGTCTGTCTGTAAAGCAGGTCAGGTGTTCGTCACTGTGGAGCAGAGCAAGGGAGGAACTGAATCCAGGCTCAAGCTTGAAGGGAAGTCATTCAGAATATCTTCCTATTAGAAGTTATTCGAAGGGACAAACTGTACCCTGAGAGCAGGGGGGTTTAACAGCTAGTGAAGAAGTCATCACTTTCACCCTCGTCTTTTAGTGTGAATCTCTGCACATCTGAAACTTACATGATTTACATAAAGTCGTATGTCCTATAGAGTCTGAATGCACCCAACTTAACTTCAAAAAATGCAACCCCCATGTCTTTACATTTGTATTCTTGCAACATGCATGCACATTTTGTCTCTGGATTGCTATTTTCCACACTGAAGTCCACACTTAAAGTATCCTATGCAGAACCCTGGATTCCTCAGCTCTCAGTGTGAAATTTAAATTTAATTTTAATTTTTTTCTCAAATTTAAAACCCACAGCATGAAGGGTTTCTTGAATTAACCCAAATAGTTTGGGTGCCGTAAGGTTATACTGAATTTTGACATATGAGACGTCAGATGAGATTAAATGTACAGCCAGCGATATTGGAAAGGTTGTAAATGCAGTATATGCTTCAACTGACCAATCACAGGGCTTACATTCTTTCTTGTTTTGCTAAGTTATCTTGGCCAAACTTTAGTACAACAGAAAGATGTGGGGATGCATCATCTGTCTTTATTCAGAATTTTCTCGTGATGTAACATTTACACATTTATCTGTCTGTACTTTTATTGGCTTTCCTCCTGGCGGCGGTGTAAAGGAAAGGACTCTGGTTTAGTTAAATGTAATATCACCAACGTGAAGTTCAGGTGATATAAATATGCTTTATTCTGAATGGACGGACAATTAACAAGCCTGTGCTGCAGCTCCATAGAGCGTTCAATGAAAGCTTCATTTTACTCTTTATGACCTCCAGACTTCACGCTGCTCACAGGACTGAAAATTATGAATGTACAGTTAATGATCTTAGACCATGGAACTGTCGCCATTTGGAAAGACTCCTCCACCTCCTCATATATCCACCTGATCTAAAACAACGTATTTCCAGTGGCTGAATGTGAGTCTCCTGCAGAAAATCTGCATGCATGTTTTCCAAAGCATGAAATTTTTATCTAATCTCAAGCAAACTATGAGGATCAGTTGCACCCTCAGTTTAAGTCATTTTGTTTTCGTCTGGTCTTATGCAAGCTCAGCTAAATGCATACTTCTCTTTCTGAATGATGCATTTTATTAAGAACATAAAAGAGCATAAACTAAGTGGCTCAGACGGACAGACTGCACAGCCTCGCTCTGTATGCTGTAACAGTGCTACAGTGTTCAAAGTGACATTTTAATCTACCTGCCTCAGACTTAATTAGTTGCTCTGGCACAGAGATAAAACCCCGGACTTCAGCTGAGACACAGAAGTGTTTGTGAATGTTGATTGAGGAGGCTTTTGGTGTTAAAACATAATGAGAGGGAGGAGAAGAGGCTGCTATTCAGCACGACGGGCAGCGCTGATGAAAACCAATCAATTAGCCTGTAAGTGACAAATGCTGAGTAAACAGGAGGGTGCTTTCACAGGCCTCTGCCAGCTCTGTGGCAACCGGCCACATCACTCATCCCTCTGGAGCATCTACACTGTAAAATGTGAACAGGCCTCTGAACCTGTTTAAAGGACCTCACCTTCAAACTAAGCTCAGCACACTATTCAAACAACCTAACATGAAGAAAACATAGAGAGACCAGAGTTCAGAGCGGCATCTGTGAGATTTAACGACTTGACATTTCATATTGTTGATAAGATTGATATTTTGCAGCAGGCATGCCTTCAGTAATCCTCAAAAACTCTGAGTTTGTCCACCCTGACCTTTGAAAACACAGCTCAGCCTCTCTGATTCACACTGATCCATCTTATCACAACTCCTGACTCTCTGCTCGGTAAACAAGTGCACAAAACTCCATCAAACTTCCCCACATCGCTCTGTAAACAGGGAGGAAACTCTGGTACAGTTCCACACACACACACACACACACACACACACACACACACACACACACACACACACACACACACACACACACACACACACACACACACACACACACACACACACACACACACACACGTCCAGGAAATCAGCTCCTCCCACATACTCTTCATTTGACAGCACAGGGATGAAAGTTCACATTTTTCCATAACGAGCCGGCCGTATCAGCTTGTGGAAAAGTCTACAGAGAGTTCAGCGTTCATAAACGCCAGATCAGATTTCAGAGAATATTCACTTGAGAAAATGAGTCTGAGAGCTTGTCCATTACAGGCAGAAGCTAGGACAGAAGCCGAGCCTCAGCCTCCTCTGCTGAAGAAAGAAGCCGATCTGCCCCCAAAAATGCAGTTCCTCAAACGGCCACTTGAGGATGCCCCCAAAAGTGAGTCAACTTCCATAGAGCTCCATGTTAAAATGTCAGTCTAAACAGCAGAGATAAAAATTTTACAGCCTCGTACAAAATAGCAGTATGGGTTGAGTAACTGATGTGTGATGTGTCACCTTTGCCAGTTTAGTCCAGTTAAATGAACTCTGGATTGTCAACAACCTTCCCTAGAAGTCTGTGCGAATCGCTCTTTCACAGAAATTGAGGTAGAGCAAGGAGAGAGAGTGCAACCATCGCCAAAGACTATATCACTAGAATAAACTCTTGTCAGCACCATCACATAACACAATGTTTGGAGTGCGTTCAGGACCGCCGGATAGCTAGAGTCATGTGACCAAGGTTTTCCCGCAGCAATCACTGAATCAAGGATTCTCCTCCTCCTCTTTTCATCCATGTTGTCTTTCTGGTCCTCTGTAAACCTCTGATGGAGTCACCTCTGTTGACTCCAGGCCTGGCTCCGTTCATCATGACTGACAAAAATAGAAGTCTTGTGTATCTGATCTGGAGGGCTCCGATCTGCCGGATCAGAGATGCAGCCGTAAACAAAGGAACAGATCCAGCGGAAGTTAACACATTGACTAGAATAGAAACCTAACAGATCCAGTGCTGTGATGGATCGGAGATGGACCGAACCCGTATCTGGTGGAATTTGGCCATAAGTCATGCACCCCATATATGGCAGCTGTAGCCCTCAAGCAGGCAGCCCCTTTTCTGCATGTCACTCCCCACACTTTCTCCTGTTTCCTGCTCTCTGCACTGTCCTATCCTCTATTAATACAGGCATATTTCATCAGTTTGCCAGCTAATGATTTAGCCATTTAGCATGTTTAGTTTTGATAACTAAACATTTGCAGACTCCTCTCTGAAAACAGTCACTTCTGGCTCCAAAACCCCAACATAAAATCAACGTAAATGCTGAACTCTTAGCTTAAAGAAGTCCATCAACAAATCAGTGGAAGCATCACGGAGGCTTCATCCATCATGTATACAGTCTGTGGATGTGATCCAGCTGAGTCCTGCAGAACTTGCAGGCTCCCAGCTGAACAATGTACTTTACAAGCTACTAATTTGTAGTGCTGAGGTGTAGTCGAGGCTGAGAGCACAGGTCATCTCCCTTGGTCACAGAGGCTTGAATCCCAGCCGTTACAAAAGCAAAACAGCCAGCCAGAGTTTGAAGTGTGGAGCCACACAGGCTACACCCCTCCAGCCTCCAAACTGCCCGATAATCAAGTATTCATCAGAACGACCCACGAAAAGGAAAGTTTAAAATATCTACTTTCAGCTTTTTCACAACTTTAAATGCTCAGACGTGAGGTAAGTAAATCTGGTTTTCAGCCTGAGCAGCACGTTTACTGTCGCTCTTGTTTTCTGAGTGAAAAGTTTAAACACTCTATGTTGGTGCTTTCTTTGGCAGCTTCTTCAGAGCTCAGCCGTCACAGTGAATTGTTCCTGCATCGAGTCCAAATAAATGGCAAACATAAATCTGCATCACTCTGAACTGTTAGGAACTTTACTTTGGAGGAATCTGAAAGAGGGGTGTTTTAATTGTTCAAAGTTTTTGAGAAGTGGACACAAGGTCAGAGTCTAATGTGTCCCCATCAAGGTTAAGCCCTGATCTTTATCTGAGGCTTGTTTATTGAGTATTTGCCAATACAGATGGAAACAGCTGCAGGTTACAAGGTTTGACTTTTAAACAGAGGGACATTCAACAAACTCCTCGCTTATTTCAATGAGAACACTTTGTTGAAGAAGTTAAAGTTGAAGTCAAGCCCGGCCCATAGAACATCAGCCATGCTCTAAATGCCAGCCCCTATCAGCTGATCCATTGGTAAATAGTTCGATTGACGTCCTGCCTTCTCTCCCTCTTCTTCTTCAAACTTCTTCACATCCTTCCTTCTCTCCAGATCCTCCTTTCTGCTGTGTCTGATTTTACCCTTGTCATATGTATTGTCACTGATGCTTGCTCTGTTCTTGCTGTTGCTGCTCTCCCTGCCTTGGTTGTCCATGTCTGGAAAGAGGGGAGGTGTGCTCTGCCCGCCTTAGGCTTTTGCATTCTACATAAACATGTGGCAATCACTGAATCGAGGATTCTCCTCCTCCTCTCCTCATCCATGTTGTCTTTATGGTTCTCTGAAAACCTCTGACCTGTAGACTCCAGGCCTGGCTCTGCTCATCATGACGGTTTGTTGTTGTAGTTAAGTGAAATACGATCTGGTGATAACACAGAATGTTTTATTCTGAAAAATAACCGGATGTTTTCATTTTGTTTTGGTGCCTGACTTCCTGTCCTGCTCCATCTGCTCTGTTGAGATTGATGATTGATACGTCCGGCATCCGACAAAAATAGAAGTCTTGTGTATCTGATCTGGAGGGCTCCGATCTGCCGGATCAGAGATGCAGCCGTAACGCAAAGGAGCAGATCCAGTGGAAGTTAACACATTGACTAGAATAGAAACCTAACAGATCCAGTGCTGTGATGGATTGGAGACGGATTTGTCTGGATATATTGGATCTGAAATAAAAGTTTTGATAAGGTTTATATATTCAGAGTTATGGAGGGACTTTTTAGCCTACATATCATTTTTTTTTGCTGCACCTTTTTGTTTAGTCACCGTGCTCATGCTGCCAAACATAACAGATATTTTAAAATACTAAACTGAATCCAAAGATAGAGAGAATAAGAGGGGGATGAAGAGAGGTTTGAATGCACGCAGGTGCTCTGTATGATAAGATGAAATCAGAGATAACAGCGAGGATGTATTTGTGGCTCTCATGAGGACTGCGGAGAAAAACTGTGATGACAAACTCTGCTTTATCGAACATCTCATCATCAACGCGGCATGTTCTGCTCCAGCGTTGAGTGAGTCTTTGCTGATATGAAGCTGCTAATAAAGAGGAAGACCTGAGGGAGCGAGCAAGCACAGGCGCTCTGCTGCTTCCAGGTGCTTCCAGGAATAGCCAAGCCGCTAATGGCGCTGGCCGGCAAAGTGGCCCGTAATGCCTGTTGATGGAAAACACAGCCGGCCAATTACAGAGCTCATATCTAATCACAGGGGTCAGAAGTCAACTCGCATCCACCATTCATCTTCATTTGGCTGTTGCCTCATCACTGGAGGGGGAGTTCGATAGATCTCGGCGTACAGTCAGATGTTGGATGTAGAGAAGTGATGTAATAAAGTTGACATTCATGCTCAATTGAAGCAGAGAACAGCTCCCACACACACACACACACACACACACACACACACACACACACACACACACACACACACACACACACACACACACACACACACACACACACACACACACACACACACACACACACACACACACACACACACACACAGATTATCCTGCTGGCCTCGGTGAAGTGATGTCATAAAAAGAAGCTGGAAGGACGAATCTGCGGCACGGCAGCTTTACGGGATCATGTTCCTGAAAATGTTCTTTTGTCTCCCCTCAGAGGATAGAGGAGCAGACTGTGTGTGTGTGCGTGTGCGTGTGTGTGTGTGTGTGTGTGTGTGTGTGTGTGTGTGTGTGTGTGTGTGTGTGCATGCGCGTGCGTGCGTGCGTATGGCGCGTGCGCGTGCGTGCGTGTATGCTTGCATGCGTGCATGCGTGTGTGTGTGAGTCCAGTGTGTGTGTGAGTCCAGTGTAATCCGTCATACACAGTCAAGACATCAAAGCTGCAAAACTACAGAATCAATAACTTGAGACATCTGAAGGGTCCATCAAAAAGTGCTGATTTACTAAAAACTGTTGTGTATCTGAAGAATGAGGTGTGCTGGCTTCATGAAACTTTTGGCTCATTTCTCTCTGATAATAAAAATGAGAAAGAATTTGAATTTGATGAATAACTTCTCTTAAAACTACTTACACTGTCTTTGTGCAAACAGTGTCATCTTATCAAACATACACTTAATCATGAATGCCTCTGTTGTGAGGTTTAACAAATGTGGTGATGGAAAGTGATGTCAAACTGTATGACTGAATCATTTACAACACTCAACTGAAGCTCACGATCTATGTGTTCACACTGTATGAGCTAAATTAGGACTGAGATATGACGATTTAAATAAAGTTTCCTTTGAAAACACCATCAAAAAGAAGTTGAAGGAGGCGCCCGTGGCCTGGCGATCTAAGCACGCAATCCATATACAGAGGCTATAGTCCTCGTTGCAGAGGTTGGAGGTTCAAGGGCCTGGTCCCGAGGTTGCAGGTCCCGGGCGTCGACCATTTGCTGCATGTCCTCCCTCACTCTCTGCTCCCCACATTTTCTGTCCCTCTTCAGCTGTCCTTTCCATTAAAAGGTGAAAATGCCCAAAAATACATACATTAAAAAAAGTACCTCATCACCTTATCACCTCTCTGATGTGTGAGCTGAAGCTGAAATGTCGAAGCTTTGTAAAAGTTGAATTTCTGGTGCTGGATTGCATTAGATTGCACAGGTGGTTGTAAAGGTAAGGCTGATCTGTGCATATCTATGTGAATTCTAACTCTTTACATCATGTATGCTTCAAATTTATCCGACTGATCAGCTGATCATCTCATGCTGCCCTGCACGCTGCAAAGAAAACAACCGACTTTTAATTTGGAGATATTTATTTTTAGCACTGGACTGCATTATTATAATCATTGTTTTAACAACATTTAATTGCCTTATTTATTTCTTGTATTTATTTGATATTTTTAACTGATTTTAATTTTGCTTTCTATCCTTACTTATTTTATTTATTTTAATGTATTGATTTTATCTAATTTTCAAGTCTTTTTTAAGATTATGTATTTTATTATTTTAGCTTTTTCTGTTGTTTTCTGTCTCTCTGTCCTTTATTGAAGCACTTTGGGCTGCATGCTTGGATGTATGAAAGGAACATTAGAAATAAAGATGAGTTGAGCCTGACTGAAAACTCTAATTCAGCCTAAATCAGCAGCTCCTCATGCACCAGTTGGATATAATAAGGTGCCGATTTGGGGATCACCTGATAAGCCATCAAACAAAACTGAACCGCTTTAATTTTTGCATCACAAGTGTCACAACATCACCTAACAGCAAAGGAAGACTGGTGGAGAGCACGCCACGATCTACTTATCAATCATTGGTTATGAACTTCTTCATAGTCTGCAAATCACTGCATCTTCAAGTGATCTTAACAAGTCGTATTTGTCTGTAAATTAAAGACTTGAAAGTTGTAAGAAATGTTGCATGCAATAAAAGAAAAATGTTCATACCTATCAAACACAGACCTGTGAAAAGTTTGACCCCTTGGTGTACCTGGACTTTGCCGGGTACTGAGACTTCTTACAAGCTGTCCTGTCCTCTCCAAACTCTTAATAACAACTAACACACATGAGACATGGCGCACTACCCACTTGCATGCTTTCGAGGGAGTTATATGACGCTCACTTGTCTTTTCTTCGCCGGAGAGTATCCCCAATGTCATGCAAACTCACAAGACTCTGCAGTGTTGGAAAAACAAGAAAAATCTGAGTAAAAAGAAGACGACTGGGAGGTTGACCTGACTCCAAAGGGGGACAAAAAACTGGATAATGCAGAAGTTCTTTGTTTGCATGACACTAAAGTACTTTTTTAATAACTGCATGTTGTAAAAATCAGCGTTATAAACTTATAAACCCTCGTGCAGTACGATGGAGTGAGCTCATCATCATTTGCCTCCTCACTGCTCATTTTTTATTCTCTTATCCGAGTGCATACCATCACCCTGCACATTAACCCTATGGAATTCAAACCCAGAACTCTGGTGCCAAGCATATCACATCTCATAACACAGCGCTATCTTATTTTGTGTGCGTGATAACACGTGTGTGTGTGTGTGTGTGTGTGTGTGTGTGTGTGTGTGTGTGTGTGTGTGTGTGTGTGTGTGTGTGTGTGTGTGTGTGTGTGTGTGTGTGTGTGTGTTACGGTACACGCAGCTGAACAAACAGAGGAGTGTGAATTATTCCTGATTAAAGGAGAAAATCCACTAAAGCAGAGAGAGCTCAGATCAGGAGCAGAGAACATAACTCAGTGTTACATGTCATAAACGTAGAGACTGTTCGCACTCATCCACGGACAGATTTGAGGAAAAGCATTCTGGGAATTGTAGGAAAAACAGCCTGATTGCAACCAAAATACGACCACAGATTTTATAACATCATAGAGTTTTCAGACATGTGAGAGAAGTGTTTATCATTTATAACACAGAGGCAATCTGTCTTGTTAGGAGCAGTGGAGCGTGCGGCACATTGCAAGAGATTAGCGGATTACATTGTTCATGTGTGTGTGTGTGTGTGTGTGTGTGTGTGTGTGTGTGTGTGTGTGTTTGCACACAATAACAGAAAAAAGGGGGTGGAGGTTGGAGGGGGTAAATGTGTGCAGCTGACGGAGCTCCAGCTGTGGTGTGCTTTGAGGCAGAAGTGAGTGGAGGTGTGAACGCACAGCCAGGTGCAGCCCCCGTCTCACCCCAACACCCTCACTCAGTCCACTTCCTCCCCGTTAATTAGGAGGACCTATGGGGGGAGGATGGGGAGGGGGTGTGTTGATGTGGGGGTTGTGAAACAGCTGTCTGATCAGCGTTTAAGACACAGGACGAGTTCTTGTGCACAGATTCAGTCTAGATTCTATAAGGTGGACTAACATCGCACCTTTGATAACATCGTCTCGACAGCTCAGGACAAACTTTGGCTCAACCTCAGCCCTCCATTGAACTTATTACCAAATCTGCAACCTTTAACTAGACAGGTCTCTTACTGAGGGAGCTGGAGTTGAAGATGTTTCATCAGTGAGTTAATGTGTGGAAAGAGTGTGACGTCAGCAGCCATTATGGGGACTTTTGGTTTCACTTTTGCACAACATGAGGATGTAAAGGTGCATCATTGATCCTATATGCAGTCGCATTGCACACTGAAATAACTGGACTGTCACCCATAAACCTTTTTTTGTACTGCTCCTTTTTAACATTTTGAAAGCTATTTTTTTCTGAAATATATGTCTTTGCAGCAGCATAATACACATGTTTTATAATCTTTACAATAAAAATTCACCACATAGAAAGTTTGATCAACACTGCCTTCGACCCACAAGAGAGACTCAGATTAAGGCTTTGTAGGGTAATTAGAGTTAAGGACAAATTCCACCAGATCCATGCCCGGTCCGTCACAGCACCGGATCTGATAGGTTTCTATTCTAGTCAATGTGTTAACTTCCACTGGATCCGCTCCGTTGCGTTCCGGCTGTGTCTCTGATCCGGCAGGTCAGAGCCCTCCGGATCAGATAGACAATACTTCTATTTTTGCTGGATGCCGGAGCACGACGCATCAATCTCAACAGAGCAGATGGAGCAGGACAGGAAGTCAGGCACCAAAACAAAATGAAAACATCATTAATAACAACATTAATTTTCAGAATTAGTCTAATTTCTGATTTTTTTCACAATGCAAAAACGAGGGCAGTGGACACAACGGTGGACTCTCTGCTCTAAAGGAAGAAACCTTCTGGAAGACTAAACTTGAAGACAGAAAGGTTGGTCTCTTTCAGGCTGTAACCTGCTTCTGCATAAGTCCCTTATCCAAGATGTTTCTCACTTTAATGTTGCAGTAAAAACTCAAGTTCTACTTAAGATTGGTTTTACATTTACATGAGAGCCTTAACAGATAAACCACAGTCAGCCTGCTCTTCTTCTTGCATCATTAAACATCCAGTCGATGCATCGTCTTACTTAATGAGGCGGGATAGGTAGAGTAAATAAAACAGAGTCTGATGAAGGTCACTCACCCTCGCACTGCTTGCCATCTCCTTTGTAGCCCGGCTTGCAGATGCAGTTGTAGGACTTGGGCGTGTTCTGGCAGAGAGCGTCGATGTGGCAGTCGTCTGAACCCTCGGCGCACTCGTCTGCATCTGCACAGACATCACAGATCAATACACAATTACACCTGAGCCCCACTGGATTCAATGTGACCTGATGTTTGGAGCTTTTTCAAATACTCTTAGCAGCTTCACTGATCTCAGTCCTCTTTATTTACAACGATCTCTGGCCTTCTTATCGTACATCAATCAATCAAGCTTTATTTATGAAGCACCTTTCACACAAATCATGGTGATCATAACCGAAAGGATAAGATCGCGGATACAAGCGGCTGAAATGATTTTTCTGCGAAGGGTGTCTGGGCTCAGCCTTAGAGATAGGGTCAGGAGCTCGGACATCCGGAGGGAGCTCGGAGTAGAGCCGCTGCTCCTCCGCGTCGAAAGGAGTCAGCTGAGGTGGTTCAGGCATCTGATAAGGATGCCTCCCGGACGCCTCCCTTTAGAGGTGTTCCTTTCAAAAGTACAAAAACAGCTCGGCCCAACTTTACGTCAACTCTTTACTGAGGTGCTGTTGGAAGAAGTCAGTGCAAAATTGGAGTAAAAAGACTCAGAAGTTTGTGACATGCAGCCCTTCAGGATAATGTAAGGATATTTTCAGGAGTGCAGCACATGTGTGAAGACCTTTAATGGATCCTATTTCCAAGAGGAGCTTTGTAAAGTCTAACACTGGGGTCGTGTTCAATCAACAGACAATTAAGATATACTCTCTCCTTTTCAAGATGATGTTGTCTCATTGATGATCTGCTTGGTAGCATTGCACCCAGCCTGCAGAGGACCCTTTGAGCAGTGTGAAGCTAACTGCTAACTGGCTACAAAGAGACTAAAACTCAAAACTGACCCGCTGAGTTTCAGATGGTTTTGTGGTGTAATTGATGAGAGACGAGAACAGAAATACAAGCAACAAGGTAGGTAACGTCTAGACTTTGATGCTGGCTTGATGCACTGGTATAAATCAAGCTGCTATGAGTTGCAGTGAGGGAAACATAATCAGACAAGTGCAGCACTCCTGATAATCTCCCCACATTGTCCAGAAGGAGGAATGTGTGAATAGAGACAGACGAATCTGTACTGAATCTGCTCCTCCTAAATGTCCGACGTAGTTGATGTTGAAAAGAGTATTAGGCTATGTGTTATGTTTTCTACTGTTGTGTATTTGTGATGTGTAAATATCTTTGGAAATGCTGGAGTGACATAAGCACAGAAAACAGACACAATTGCACTTTCTCCTCCTTCCTTTTGCACGCGCTACCCAAAACACCTGACCAAAACCAAAGTGGGTGTTTTGAGCTGTTTCCAACTCCAACAATCTGTCACTGTGAGGTTCTTATTACTTCCTGAGTGTCCTAAAATGATCTAGAAAGCGTCTTTAAATATCTTCAGCCTTTTCAAAACATGCACTCCTGAAAGTTTCTGCAAAATTTCAGGACATCCTGCCCCCAGAATTTTGCAAAGTTGCTCCAAACATGATGTAAAAAGTACGCTATGATCGTCCCTGTGCAGCATTTACAAGATATCAAAGAATGCAGGCACAGAAGAGTCTGACACTACGGCTGCAGTTTTGTTATTATATTAAAGCTAAATGTGATTGAACAGATTCACAGTGTCAATAGACGAATAGAGAATATCAGACAGGTGAGATGATCCAAACATCAACATACTCCCACCACCTCTCCCTGACTTCTCGTGGAGATGCTACCATAGGTCTGGCAGGAAAAAGTTCACATAAAGTTGGGTGAAAAGTTTGACATTGTGCAGCAGACCCTGAAATATCAGGACATTTTTTAGGAGTTTGGTGCATGTGTGAATACAGCTTTAGACTCTAGTTTTAGTTGTTCTTAACATGTGGTTTAGCTGCAACATTTAAAGTTCCTGTAAGTAGTTTTTTGGCGAAATGCATGCACAAAATTTGCAGAAAAGTTGAAGATAATGAGACAGAAGGCTGGAAAATCTGTTGCCTATGTGTTCTGCTGCATTTAAATATGTTCAGTGTCACAAATAATATTTAAAGAGTTCATGCATATGAGCCTCATACAGCTTTATTTAACCAGATTAGCTTTTTTAAAAGCCACCAAACAGACGGACCTCGCCAAATGTTTGGAATTAATCTCAAACCGTTAAAGGAAGCTCTAAAGTCAAGGTCTGCACCCGGACAGCATGCAGAGAACAGCCACTCTAACAGCTCCTCTATTGATCAGGGTATTGATAGAAGAGCTGGTCACACCTGGACCTAAACCCCAGGGCAGAGGGCCAGCTCATTACACAAAAACACAGAGAGAGAGAGAGAGAGAGAGAGAGAGAGAGAGAGAGAGAGAGAGAGAGAGAGAGACCCAAAGACAGACAGTTGGTCTCTCCTGTTTTCTAACATTTGCAGCCTTCAGCAGACCTTTACATCACCACAGAGCTGCCCGTCCTCTGCCTTCATCACAGTATAAATAGCGCGCGTGGGTGTGTGTGTGTGTGTGTGTGTGTGTGTGTGTGTGTGTGTGTGTGTGTGTGTGTGTGTGTGTGTGTGTGTGTGTGTGTGTGTGTGTGTGTGTCAGGCATCCCGGCGGGAAGCTGCCTGTGGTTCAGCCCCTGCTCTCTGCCTGGCCCTCCGCCCGGCTCAGCCCCATAAAGCCAATAAATAAACGATAAAAGGGAATTTACAACAAATATTTTTCCTGTTAAAAAAAGTCTGAGTGTGTTTTATTGAAGCTGATGCGAAAACAGAGATGGAGAAGCAACAAGTCAGAGTGTTGAGCAGCTGCAGGACTCGAGTGTTTCTGTGTAGATGCTCTTATTTTCTAACAAAGCCTCCTCCTCTCTGGAGGCTCACTGTCTCAATATTGACTCCTCGCCCTCTCTCAGGAGGCTGAACAATGCGCTGCTGCTGCTGCACGGTCGATATTGGGTCCCTGCTGCCAGCCTGTTCCTCCTGGGACTCTGACGGTCCTCCTGCCGCCACCACCACCCCCTTCAATCTACATTTACGCACAGCCTCCACCTCCCTCCGCCTCCTCCTCCAGCTGCGGACAGGCCACCAAACCCCGAGACAAGGTGCTCTGTGGCGGCTCCCGCTCCTTCAACCACCCTCTCCGAATCATTAGCAGCATTTTCCAGAGGGGTGAGAAATTAAAACAGGCAGCTCTCTCACTCCAGAATCAAAGCAAATGAGCGCTTAACCCCGAGATCAAGCTGCGGTTTCCGACTGAAATTGACCTTTTAAGCGCAGGAAGCAGAAGTTGCAGTGAAGTCTGAGAGGCTGGAGATCAGTTTGTGCATCACAAATAGCTTTTAAAGGGAAATACTATGCAAACACAAATACTTCCAAATGAATAGATCATCAATATTGTACGAAATTTGACTTTTTTTTTAATGCAATTGAGTGCATTTTGCTTTTTTTCTCATTGCTCTCTGCGTAAAAAGCCTGAATATACACTTGTTATAATATCACAGGAGCTTGCAGCGTGAGTTTCAGGTGGACAAACTCTACTAAGTGCTGTTTTAAAATATGAAATGACTAATTTTGAATGCTCCCGGCACTTTCCTACATCGTCCCTCCTCAGAGCCGGTGACTCTGGAGCCAACAAAAAGTGCATTTACCGACTGACAACGAATCCTAAGACAGACGGACAGACAGATAGAGAGGAAAGGGGAGCTCTTACCTGCGAGTCCGACATCCCCCATCACCCTGCAAGTATTTATGAGGAGGATAAACAAACAAACGTCCCGGGAAAAACAAGCGCTCCCCATGCTGACAGACGGTGTGAGGATTCAGCAGGGCTTTTCTGGGGGTTTGGACTGTACGTGTGTGTGTGTGTGTGTGTGAGTGAGGAAGTGTGTGTGTGTATGTGTGTGATAGGAGAGGAGGTGGACTGGCAGGCAGGCAGGCAGGCAGAGAGAGAGAGGGAGAGAGAGAGGGAGAGAGAGAGAGAGAGAGAGAGAGAGAGAGAGAGAGAAGCCCCCTGATTGGCTTGTTTGTGCCGGTAGAGGAGAGAGAGAGAGAGAGAGAGAGAGAGAGAGAGAGAGAGAGAGAGAGAGAGAGAGAGAGAGAGAGAGAGAGAGAGAGAGAGAGAGAGAGAGAGGTGAAGAGAGTATTGAATGAAGGAGAAGCAAAACCTCATGATGGAGACACTCAGAGAAAACTAAAAATGATCAATGCTTCATTTTGAATCCAATATGCCAAAAAATTTGCGGGACATTTGGCGTTTAAAAAATTTGCAACACAATTTGTATCCCAACATATTTAAAGTCTCTCAGATCTCTGCTTTTGTGTTTAATTTAATCTTATTATTACATCAAGCCTACTCGTATTTAAATTTACACTCATATTTAAGAGTATATAGTGTAAAATATTCTATATTGATCTTACTTTGCATTAAAAGTCTACCTCACCATGCCATGTCAGTGAAGGTGTCTTAATTGTTTAACAGAGAGTCTTAAAGTCTTCTTCCCTTAGCTCTTCATTCCTCTGTCACTGCCACCTGCTGCAGGGTCGTGAAGGGAACACTTTATCTGACATGATTCAGATGTTTGATGATTCAGGTTACAGGAGAAGAAGAATCAGTGCTACATGTGTGTTACCCAGTGACTGTTGACCATCTTAGTGTCAGAGGTCATCATTTGGAGCCACTGCAGATGTTCAGATTTAGAGCGGCTGACTCTGAAGGTATCATCCTGGATCCCTAAAAGATCACACTTTTCACAATAGTGGATTCCATCTTATGAAAGGACAGTCTGCCTGAGATGAGAGGTCATCCTGTAAGGGTATTGACCATCATCCCGTTTGGATGATTTAAAAAGAAAAAACATATTAAGAGGTGAAGGTTTTTTCTCTGGTAACATAAATATCACAAGAGTGTAAAGAAGTTATCTGACTCAGTTTTCTCCATCAGGACAAGTACAAGCAGTCCAAGTTTAAGTGGTTTGAGGAGTGAAGAAATGCTGACACCTTGTGGTTTAACATCATACTCTACTTTGCATTTTGAGGAAAAGGGGAAACTTGGATTATAAATTTATCAGAAGAGGGAAAGTTTTCATTTTTAAGCTTTTTGAGGAAAATGGCAGAGAGCTTTCTCCTCTGAGAAGGTCAAACACAAAGTGTTATATAAAAAAAACAAACATTAATCTCCTTTCCCAAACTTTAGATGACAAACATGTATTCTTCTTCATTATTCCTTAACCTAATACTATTCTATATATAAGAATGAATAAATTCCTTACCTACAACCTATATGATCATATAACAGTTCATCTTTACTTTAATATATAATCTAGGAAAAAAAATACGTCTAAATCAGTGAACTAGATATGCAGGCAGTTTGATTGATTGAACTTTTTAAAACTGAACTATTGTTTGTGAATTTAAGTTTTACAACATAAAAAAACAAAGAAAATGTTACTTTGCAGCGGATATTCACGGTCTGGCATCTGTGTTTTTGTTCATGTTAGTCTGAGGTCTTAGAAATCCTTGGATAATATAAGTTCTTAATTTTTAAGTGATGTATTTTCCCAATTTTTTGCCTCCTAACTTTAGTATAAACATAATTAAAAATATATTAATTGGTGTGACAAATATTTTATAAAGAAGAGGAGCCACTGAAAAAAGTGTTTGGAGGGCAGGAGAGAAACACATTTTTTTAATTTAAGGTATTTTTTTAATTTATTCAGATATTAAAGTCAGAATTCTGAGAAAAAAGTATTCACTTTAATGTCAGGAATAAAATACAAATTACACTTTAAGAACTTGTTTTTGCTTGTTCCCCCACAATAACTCTGACCTTTTTTCTTGGAAATTAAAGAAAAACAAGTACAACTTGAAAAAAAAAAATAGATTCTAACCCACCCTTTTAAAAAGGCCCTGAAAAAATTCACAAATTCTAAATGACAATATACACAAACCTGTAGAGTAGTATCAGTTCCTGTCTTTAGAGAGTCTATATGGAAAGGTCATTTTCCCAAATTTGATTTTTTATCATATTAGCTTTTAGTTGTTACAAGATACTCTGTACTGTTGGCATTTTAAAGTTTTAAAGTTATAAACAGGGCAACACACCAAACTGGCTGGCTGCAGTATAGGTCAAAAACTCCTTCTCCCCCATTCATTTGAATGGGGCTGCAGTCAAACTTTAAAAAATAAATACACGTCGTACTAATGTTTCTCACATCCGTGTGCTGTGGTGATATGTAGTTATTATTTGACTGTTGTGTGTTCAAGGCCTCTTTTTTCTGAAAAGTTTCTTTTTCGTTAGTTATTAGAGTTAAAAAAACAACGGGGTTTTACTTCCGGGTTTGCTTTGATTGACAGCTGCTGTGGAGGGAAACTCCATAGGATCTCATGACGCTTTGGTGTAGGACGGAGCTCGTTACCGTGGCAACAGAAATTACCGTGGTAATGTTGAGGATCTGAAGATCAAAGGAACATATAATTGAACTCATACGCATCATAATGCCTATGACGATTATTACATCATAAAGTGATCATACTCTGCAGTATATAAACGGGAGCAGATGTTCACAGTGTTGCCAACTTAGAGACTTTTCAGACTCCTCTAGCAACTCTTTCTCAAAAAAGCCACTTGCGACAAATCTATCAACTTTTTCTGCTGTCAATTGAGAATTTTGGAGACTGACTTTTACAAGCATGTCTCATTTTAACGACTACGATCTAACCTCTGAACAGCAGGTTGATAGCAATAACATGCATATGGGAGAAATGGATTCACTCCGTCGAGAGAATCGGAGGCTGGAGCGCAGCAATGAGGAGTTAGAGAAGAAGCTGCTGAAGACAAAGAAGCTGAAAGATGTTTACATCGAGAGGAGCAAAGTGCAGAGGAGAGAGCTGGATAAACTCAATTTCTACGATGGAGCAGGAAACCTCAACAAAGAAGAGATGTCCACCCTGATAAACAGCAAATTCAAACATTCACACTTTAGAAATCTTGAAGAAGACTATGAGGAGCTGCAGGTGGGTCACATGCTCAGCCAGCAGGCCTTAAAGGAAGAGCTGCAGCTGGAAAAGGACAAATGCAGAATTCTCCAAGAGGAGCTGAATGAGACCAAACTATCATACCTAAACATCAGCTCAAGGTATGATACTGAGGTCCCTGCCCTCAGACAGCAAGCTGGTTTCTTTCTCCATGAGCTAGAGAATGAGAAACAGTCTCATGCAGACAGGGTGCTGGAGGACCAGAGGCACATGGATGACATGAGGGCTGAAAATGACGCTCTCCATCAGAAGATGGCGCAGGATTTTAACGACCTCCAGCAAAGTGCCTTTGAAAGGGAGAGGGATCTGTTGAATGAGCTGGAGGAGCTGAAAATTCAACTTAGCCTCCAGAAACTATGTCAACAAGAGAACCAAGACATGAAGAAGACATACACCATCAGCCAGGAGAGGTTTGCTGCCGAGCTTCAGCTCCAAAACCAAAAGAACAAGGTTCTCCAAGAGGAACGGGAAAGCCTCACAGTTTCATACAATGACCTTAATCAAAGGTATGAAACTGTGATTTCAACTGTCCAACAGCAGGCTGACGTCATCCAGTCTAATGAAGACAGAATGAGGGAGTACCTGCGGGTCATCTCTGAACAGAAGGCTGAACAGGATGCCCTCCAAAAGGAGATAGCAGAGGAGGTCAGCAAGACTGAGAAAGAGGAAGAAGTGCCTTCCCAAATGGAGACCACCAGCTGCCAGGAGGAGCCCCTACCTGAGGCATTGACCGCCAAAGTCCAGGAGGAGGCTGAGGAGTCCAAAGAGCAGACATCTGAGGAGGAGACGTCTGACAGACCTGCCATGGTAGGACTTCAACAAGAAGAGGCTGAAGCAGTGAACACCACACAGCATTCATTCTGGAAAAGATTCAGACACGCTCTGGGGTTGAGGAAACCAAAGAGGTGGAAGAAGAAGAATGTCGGTGTCCACAACTCCCCAGCCCCATCCCTCTAACACTTCCTAACCTTCTGACTCCAACTAGCCCTCTTACCAACTGTGGGTTTCCTCCAGGTGTCTCTGGTTTCCCCCACAAAAACTATAACAATTAGCTTTAGTTCATTTGTTCATGAATAAAAACAATAAAAAAAGAATACAATGAATTTGAGAGTTCATAATTGAGAGAATTATAAAAAATAAATTCTCTGCATCAATATTTTGTAATAATTCAAAGTGGTACAGTCAATATGATTTATGAATGTAAGATGCAACAGTTAAAAAAGGTCAGATTTTGTAATACAGGTTGCATATTGTACAAGCTGCTGGTTTTCAATCACTTTTTAACAACAGGTTGTTTTTGTCATCTGATTTCATCTCAGCATTTCTCTCTTTACATTACAGAATTTCCATATGGATATTTATTGGCATTAAACCATAAGAACTACTGAATAATTAATAACCTTTAAAAATATTAGGCTGGTGGTTGAGATATCACGGGCAGAAATCTTAGTTCTTAGATTAATTTTAATTGTAACAGAGATTGTCCATTCGCCCTGTAAATCTCCTCGCTTACCATCTTTGGTTGTTATTTCGCCTCACCAAGATAATTTTCTTTTTTACCTGAACAATAAACAGTTGTCTCATGTTTGGTTGCACCATTCGGACACAAAGTTTATTTTAACTAGAACATAGTAATGTCCAAACTAACAAAAATATTCTCATGGAAATTACATTTTCACTTGATTGACCAATCAGCGGAAAGTTCTTTTCTCGATGGACTGTTAAGGTGCTGACTCTCAGGCCTGATCGCCTCTGTGTAGACTAATGGCTGAAGATAACTGCTGTTAGCTTCACTTATTCAACTAACAGCAACGTAAGGCCGGAAGCCAGGTTCAGCCCTCAGGATGTTCTTTGCTACCTTTTTTTCACTATTATTTTTTGTTAGCCTTTACCTTGGGACATCACTAAAGGGTAAGCAGCACTCCAAACTCCGGGCATTTGGTCAGGGGACCCAAAAAAAAACTTTTTTGAAAAATTATTTCGGCTACATGACGTCAATGCACATATATTACATTAGATTCAATTTATTGTCATTGAGCATGTAACAGGTACAAACAAGCAATGAAATATAGGTACTATATTCTATACTATAATTCCATATCTAAATTGTATATATTACATCCTGTACAATCATATAACAGTTCATCTTTACTTTAATATATAATCTAAGTAGGAAAAGTTATGTTTAAATCGGCAAACTAGATCTGCAGGCAGTTTGATTAATTGAACTTTTTAAAACTGAAGTATTATTTGTGAATTGAAGTTTTACAACATAAAAAAAACAAAGAAAATGTTACTTTGCACTGGATATTCACGGTCTGGCATCTGTGTTTTTGTTCATGTTAGTCTGAGGTCTTAGAAATCCTTGGATAATATAATTTCTTATTTGTAAGTGATTTATTTTCCCAATTTTTTGCCTCCTAACTTTATTATAAACATAATTAAAAATATATTAATTGGTGTGACAAATATTTTTTAAAGAAGAGGATTAGCCACTGAAAAAAATGTTTGGAGGGCAGGAGATAAATACATTTTTATAATTTAAGGTATTTTTTTAATGTATTCAGATATTAAAGTCAGAATTATGATGAAAAAAACATTTTAATATCAGAAATAAAATACAAATTATACTTTAAGAACTTATTTTTGCTTGTTCCCCCAACATAACTCTGACTTTTTTTCTTGGAAATTAAAGAAAAACAAGTACAAATTGAAAAAAAAAAGATTCTCACCCACCCTTTTTTAAAAAATCTTTTAAAAAGGCCTTGAAAAAGTTCACAAATTCTAAATGACAAAATACACAAACCTGTAGGAAAAATTAACCCAAGAACTGAAGTTACTCTATAATATAGAGTAGTATCAGTTCCTGTCTATAGAGAGTCGAAGTGGAAAGGTAATTTTCCCAAATTTGATTCTTTATCATATTAGCTTTTAGTTTTATAAGATACTCTGTACTGTTGGCATTTTAAAGTTTTAAAGTTATAAACAGGGCAACACGAAGTAGGCCAGGAGCCAGGTCCAGCCCTCAGGATGTTTTTGCTACCTTTTTTTTACCATTATTTTTTGTTAGCCTATACCTTGGGACATCACAAGGGTGTAATGAGCACTCCCAACTCGGGGCCGTGTGGTCGGCGGACCAAAAAAAAAACTTTTTTGAAAAATGCTTTCAGCTACATGACGCACATGTATAGGTACTATAATTCATAAATGGTCTTACAGTTATGAAATTTGGCAGGGAGTATCCTGAAACTTATGGGGAAGTAGCAAAATAAAACTTAGGGGCTTGCTGCCCTTGCATTTTGAATTATTAAACACAACTTCTTCAAAAAGACAAAAAAATGACAGTTTCATTGACAAATCCTCATCAAAAACTGTTACTTTTAATAACATTCTATTGAAAATCACTGTCTCACCAATATATATTAATGATTTTTTTTCCAGTTTCAGCCTCATAGAACAAACAGCACCACCTGCCGGAGACACAATGCTATGACGATGCTGGCCCTGCCACGCCCACCTCGATCCATTCTGATTTATAACCAATCACATGGTGGAGTCAGGGTGATGCGTTCAAAGGCGCGTTTAAAATCCGTTTTACGCAATCATCTTTATAAGTGGCGTTTTACGCTGCTATGTACAATTTAACCGCTTATAATTCAGGTTTTAAATGTTAAAGACGTTATCTTGTCTACTCTTTCTGTTTATAGGGGTTGTTATCATGGTAGTGTAGCAATTACTGCTACCCTACAGGAGGCTAACTCAGTTGATCGGAGAATAAAACATTAGCGCGCTTTCGTTTTTACTCTTTCCAGCTTCAATACTAGGCAGGGGCTTTGCTTTGTGTATGAAAATTTGTTTTGTAGCAAAAAACTATCTTGAAAAATAAAGACAGCGAGATGCGGTCGAAAAACGCAATACCACAACGAGACTTGACGTATTTTATGAGGTGTACATGAACGCAGCACGAGACCTCACCAACTGTCATGGCGTCTCCCTTGAAGGGGGATTGGTAGTGTAGAAAGTAGCCGCTGTCATCTATCATTTTCCTCCGGTGTGCAGAGCAGTTAATCCGGATTGAAGAGGTTTAAAGGAGCCGGTAGTCACCATGGGGACCGTCCATGCTAAGGTAAACCCGGTTCCACGCGGACAGGTGGCCTCTGTGTGGATTACAGACCATGACCTCCCTGTGTGACGCCAGGCAGGGCTGCAGACTCACAGCGGACTCGATGTTCTGCTACACACTGACAGATAAGACGAACAATGAGGGGAACACACACAGGTGGAATTTAATTAAAGCTGGAAAGTGTGTGTTTAATAATGACGTAACTCTACCTGCTCATTAATTACACACCTGCAGTATGCCAACAAAGACAGGGCGGCATTTTCAAATGTAGAAATCCGCATATTTATGTCTACAAACCTCTTTATACATAATGTACTCATGTTTAAGATGTTATTTTAATCACAATTCATTTTACAAAAATATATTCGACTAAATTAATCACAAACTTAATGTGGTTATCAGGTCAACTCTCTCTTTCTATCTGGGACTCACCGTGTGACATTCACTGGTCATAGGACATTACACACTCCTCTTAAAGCCCCACCCCATGTCTGTTGTGCCCTTTCTCTTCCATGCCAGCTGCCCCTTCTATGTGCTATACATACCTTTTTATCATGCTGTTGTATAGGAGTGGTTAGGTGTCACCTTTGCATGTCTCTACGGTGGCCCTGAGAGCCCAAACGTTTTAAGTTATTATTCATCCATATAACATAATTCTTAAAAATGTGCTACAACTGCAGATAACACGACCAAAAATAGGACAAGAAAACACTTTACTACATCAAAACCTCACTATTAACACAACCAGACAGGAAACTGAACCAAAAACTGAAAATACAACCAAATGAAACGACAAAAATAAATACAAAGACAGGCTGCAAATGGCAAAGAAAACAATCAACGTGTTTGAAAGGGTCACCAAAATGTTATGGACATGCAAATGAGACCACTTTGCATTGCTTTGTCTCAGTGGTTGGTGCTGGATTAAACAATGGTGATTAGATTGATCTTGCAGATTTCTGCAGACAACTTACTGTTAGATATATGCTTCTAAATAGCCCAATAGTTTGAGTTTGTTGTGCATCACCTTTAAATTTCTCATGCAAACACTTTGGTCGACCTCTGTTTCCATTTCCAGCACAGATAAGATATTACATTTAAATTTACAGTCCACTTGGATCTAATATATACACATTAAATATAGGAACGAAGAGAGTTGTGCACCTCCAAAGTCTGAGGTGGATTTTTCTCATGCCTGTTGTGTTCCTCAGGATTAGATCGCAATTGCAGGAGGTGTTATTTGAAGCTTTGTTCTTATCACTCCTGCAGAGTCTGGATCCTCTCCCAATGCATGGCCGGGACTTGGGAGTAAACCCTGATGACTTGGTGGAGACGCCGGATATGGAGCAAGAAGGGAAGCAGGAGATCCTTGAGAACAAAGACGTGAGTGGTGACGAAATATAAGTGGGTTTAAGATAAGATGTTCCTGAAGTCTGGTGCAGGGACCCAGAGGTCTTTTGTGGTTCCAATGGATGTCCAGTAACTTATTGAGACAGCTCAGGCTGCAGGTTTTAAACATTTTTTGGAATACAAGATCTAAAAGCAAAAATCCAATTAGAAACCAGAAAAGTCTGTCACAGTCACGGAAAGACCCAGCAGACTCCTCAGAGTGAAACTCTGTGACGATGATGTGAAAGTGAGCTGAGTTAAATGCCTTTGCCTCCAGGTGGTCGTCCAACATGTCAACATCCAGGGTCTGGGAAGAACTAAAGAGGACCTGCTGGGCTACGAGATCTCTGATGTTTTCCACGCCAAAAACCTGATCGACGTATGTTTCCATACGTTTTTGTGCACGTTGCATCATGCGTTCAGACAAGGACTCTGAGTGCTGAGCTGTGTCTCTGTTTGTGATCCAGGTGATGAAGAAGGCTCATGTCGCCAGACAGAAGCTGCTCCGCCTCGGGATCTTTAAGGATGTGGAGGTTCTTATCGACACGTCTGAAGGTAAAACATCTGGAGAGCAGACACAGCGAGTGTTCGTCTTTACTGCTTCTTTCAGAAGCAGTACTTTTAATTGGTCTGATGTGATGTCCTCTCCTCTGATTGGTTCTCTGTCCTCAGGTAAGGACGCTCTGCCGAACGGTCTGGATGTGACCTTTGAAGTGACGGAGGTGAAGAGGCTGACCGGAAGCTACAACACCATGGTCGGCAACAATGAAGGAAGCATGGTGAGAGAGAGCAACACTCATATTAATGATTCATGTCGGCCATATTTCCGCTGGTGTGATGAGTTCAGGATGGAGCAGAGAGTGCAGGAGAGAGACTTAACGCACCAGGAAGTAGTATTTATGTTGATCTTGTATGACCTCAAACCTTTCCAAAGGTCGACTCTGACATTTCCAGACCTTGGCTGTATTTTAACACAATCAGTCTAAAAAAATAAGCGGTGCAAAAGTTTTAAATTGTTCCTGTACAAAGCTTCAGCTGCACAACATTCCTGCACCCTGCTGCATGATGCTTGGTGTCAGGTGCACTCGAGTTTCTGAAGAGAAGATCCCGACAGAGACCGATACTTTATCTTTAACAAGACATGACCAAACGGAAACACACGTCCATTTTAAACGATGATTTATTTACAAAAGAAAGTATCAATAATTTAAGAACGATTCTCAAAGGTAATGAGGTGTGTGCTGATCAATCAATCTTAATTTATATAGCGCAAAATCACAACAAATGTTATCTCAATACGCTTTTCCAAACAGAGCACGTCTAGACCGTACTCTCTGTTCTATTATTAACAAAGACCCAACATCAAGACAGGAAAAGATCCAGTCTCATCTTACAGACAGGACTCAGTCTGATCTCATCTTAATCCACCATGAGCAGAGCACACATCTGCTGAGACCGTGTTGAAGAAAGGGATAGAGGGAGAGATAGATAGATAGATAGATAGATAGTGGGACGGATAGTAGAAGTTGTAGTAACTGGAGTCTGGCACGTCCACAGCAGCAGAGACCCAGAGGAACCTACGAGACAAGGGAGCTCAGGGACTCAAGAAAGGTCTATGGTTAGTAACTTTAATGGGACAGGAAGAGTTAAAGTCAGAGACAGGCAGACAGAGGAGAGAGGGATCCCAGTGTGTCAGTCTAAGCCTATAGCGGCATAACTAAGAGCTGGTCCAAACCTGATCAAGCTCTAACTATAAGCTTTTTATCAAAAAGGAAAGTTTGAAGCCTACTCTTAAAAGTAGAGAGGATATCTGCCTCCCGGACCCTGATTGGTAGATGATTCCAAAGGGGACAGGCCTGATAACTGATGCGTGGAGATTTCGGAGGCTGGCCAGGCACTGCCAGGTGTGGCAAAACTCGGCCCACAAGCGACATGCAGGAAAACAAACACAGAACAGCAAGAGAAGGACGTGAAGCCATTGACAAAAGCAGAAGTCTTGCTGAGCAGAACAGAAGTGTTTTTGTGAGATTGTGTGACTGTGGTGGTTTAAATGTTTAGTTTGATTTCAATACGGTACTTTTGAAACACAATAACAAAAATAAAACTTACAGATTAAGGTAAAGGCAGTGGAAGAACAGCAACTCCCATGTTCTGCTGATAAAACACAAATTGTCAGTGGAGCTTTGAGTGCTGCATCTGATTTTAAGAGACTGTACCTGTGGGGATCCTTTCTGTTATATCTTTAGACTCTTAAAGTGGCATCAAAGCCGGAGGTGAGGACGCATTTTGCTTCAGATGATCTTCCATCAAAGGTCAAATATCAGACATTCAGGAGCTGCAGGATGAAGCAGCATAAAGGAGCAAATCTGCATTTTTTTAGCACCATGAAATATATTAAAAATAGGACCCAGGTGTAAAGTGTCAGAGATATAAGTATCTTTATTTTTGATCACAGAAGTAACTTGTTGTGTGTTTTGTCTGACAGGTTCTTGGTCTGAAATTGCCGAATATGTTGGGTCGAGCTGAGAAACTCACCTTCCAGTTCTCCTACGGTACCAAGGAGACGTCGTACGGTCTTTCCTTCTTCAAACCACAGCCCGGACACTTTGAACGCAAGTACGTCAGAGATTCAAAACCTGATTACCATCATCCAACATCTCTTACAATGCAGGAAATCGTCTTTAAGGTCGATCTATGATGCATTTAAGAGAGCACAAACATCCTGATGCTGCTCTGTGTGTCTTCTCTTTCAGCCTCATTCTCAACCTGTACAAAGTCACCGGTCAGTTCCCGTGGAGCTCCCTAAAAGAGACCGACAGAGGCATGTCTGCAGAGCTGAACGTAAGAGGCCGAGTTTGCAAACGTCTGCATTTAAACATCTAGAAAGAGAGACGGTTAATGTATGTTTTTTAACTCCTTCTGTCCGGCTGCAGTTTCCCCTTGGGGTGACTAACCACACGCTGAAGTGGGAGGGAGTCTGGAGGGAGCTCGGGTGCCTCGCTCGCAGCGCTTCCTTTGCTGTGCGGGAGGAGAGCGGACACTCGCTGAAGTCTGCCCTCTCGGTAAAGCCAGGAGATGTAGTCTAGCTCCAAATACGACCACAACACCCTCTGATTACTGTCTCCCATAGCTGTCTGTTCATGTTATCCTTTCGTTCACAACCAAACCTAACTCCTCTCATGCTTGTTTGCAGCACACTGTGTCAATTGACTCGAGGAATTCGGCCATTTTCCCCAGCAGAGGTGCCTTACTGAGGATCAACCAGGTGAGTGTGACAATCTAAACATATTTATGAACATCCCTAATATCAAATGGTGAAATATCTCCACATTTCCTGCTCTTTTTAGTTGTTTTAAAAGAGAATAAAAGTTCTGCACGGTGTCACAGAGGTAACACTGAGGTGTGTTTTTTGTTCCTGCAGGAGCTCGCCGGGTACACAGGAGGAGACGCCAGCTTCTTGAAGGAGGACTTTGAGCTGCAGTTCAACAGACGACTCTTCTGGGATTCAGTAAGACAGAAGAAGTCATCGACTGTTTTAACTAAACTCTCCGTTAGTGTTGTAGTGTTGTAGTGTTTGTTCTTACACCTTGAGTAAACTGGGCCTCATGGTGCTTGTAGTAAGACTCCACACTTTGCAAACACATAATGTTTGTAGCTTTTAAAGTTGCAGTCGTGCACTTCAAACTTCAGTTACATCAAGGATCCACCAGGGGGCGATAAAGCCGCACAGGATGAGTTTGTATGATGCTGTGGTTTTTTTGTGATCAATTTTTTATTATTATTAGAATTTTTTTTTTTAAACAAAGAAATCCAAAACCAAAAATAAGTTTACACAAATAACAAAAAGAAAAGTACAGGAGAGAGGGATCATGTCCATTGCCAATGTCAGATGGGGGATAAGAAAATAGAGACCAAAAGGAACAGGCAAACAGGAATTAAATTGTCTCTCTCTAGGATCGCCATAGCACTAATGACAAACATAAGTAGGCAAAAAGAAAATCAGAAATAAAAACATGAAATGCATGGAGCTGCATAAAATCGATGGGAATCTAGTGGGCTATTCAAAGGTACCCCATAGGTCCACATTGCTGTGCACTGTGAAGGTAGAAAAAGAAAGAAGTTCCAGGTAAACTGAAAAGCTTTTGGATGTCTTGGAATGAGCGAAGGCCTCCATCCCCAGTGATATCATGAAAGGTGTGTACACCATTATTGCTCCATGCAGGGAATGATATTGGACGGCCTCCTAACTGTAAGCCATAGTTAGAAAGTATGTGCGTATGTGAGTGAACCAGTTTGATGTAATTTTGCATGACCTGTTTGCTAGTTTGTGCGATGCTGTTTGTAGTGAACTTGAAGGAATCATTCTGTCTCCTCAGGTCTTGTCTGCCTCTCTGTGGGGCGGGATGCTTTATCCAATGGGAGGACCGCCGTCCTGCATTGCTGACAGGTACACCTGGTTTACCCAGTCAGAGCTGTAGGAGGAGACTTTTCAGAGATCAAATGATGCTGCACAGAGTGGATGATATGTAATCAATGTTTTCCAGGTTCTACCTTGGAGGTCCCACCAGTGTTCGAGGGTTTGGGATGTACAGCATCGGGCCACAGAGTGAAGGTAATACACAACTAATGATGGAAAACGCAAACTAGAGAGGATACTTACAACTGTTAAATAATAACACAATATAATCCTAAAAAAGCTTAATAACTGACCACCTGCAGACTGTAAAATAAAAAGTTCCCCTTTAAGAGTTCCTAAAAACCAGGAGTAGAGATGTAGGAGTCATTTTAACACTGATGCAGAATGAGAAGTCTAAATCCTTGTAATTTTAAACACCTTGCACCTAAATATTTCAGGTGTACAGAATGCATCAAACCATCTCATGCATTTAACTTGCATGCATTTCACTCATTCATCCTGCTGCAACACAAACATGGAATATGAATCAACCCAACTCAGAAGGTGGGTGACGTGCTGTCTGTCAGTCCCTCCCTGTAGGTGTTAGGTTAAACTACATGATTGAAAGCAATGACAGGAGGGGATCTCTTCATATAATCCAAACATTAAAAGATCTTTGAATACGAACAGTTTCTTTAAAGCTTTCTTAATGCAAATCTATAGATGTGACATGAGAAAGTGTGATAAAGACAGAAAACACTTAATGCAACATCCCTGACTGGATTCCAGCTGCAGGTCTTTGTTGCATGTCTCCCAATGTTTCCTGTCTGTATCCTAAAACACTGAGAATAACATCTCAAACCTGTAGGACGTAAACAAACTGAAGAACACAAGTAGCAGTCCCGTCATTGTGAATGTTTTGTGTTAAGTGGTCTGACAGCCCCACTAACTCTCATCATGTGTGTTTGTGTTTCAGGGGACTACCTAGGTGGAGAGGCGTACTGGGCAGGTGGTCTGCACCTCTACACTCCACTCCCCTTCAGACCCGGTAAAGGGGGCTTTGGAGACCTCTTCAGGACGCACTTTTTCCTCAACGCAGGAAACCTCTGCAACCTCAACTACGGTGGGTCAGCAGAGAGTCACATGACGTTAATAAACGCTATGTGAAAACATGCAGGAGTGTAAAAGTTGTCTCTTTGTGTGCATGATGTGCAGGTGAAGGTCCCCGGGCTCACCTTCAGAAACTGGCTGAGTGTATTCGCTGGTCGTACGGAGCCGGTATTGTGCTGCGGCTCGGAAACATCGCCAGACTGGAGCTCAACTACTGTGTGCCCATGGGAGTCCAGAGTGGAGACAGGTACACTGCTTTCAGGCTCGTCTGTTACATAAAATAACTAAGGAACAGTGCAGAGGATCCAACTATGAGTGTGTGCATGCTCCTTTAAATGCTTGGTGAATCAGATTTGTGCATGCCTACATTCATGATGCGTTCAAATGAGCTGGTTATTTAAAGGTTCCTTAATAAGAATTTGAGCGACGAGGAAGAAGACACAAAGAGAAATATGTTTGACACAGAAATAAGGATGCTGGCTGTAAAAAAAATCCGAGATGGCGACTGCTAAACTAACTGCTTTAACTCAGGACCTACAAAGAGGAGTTTAAAAGTTAACGTGTGATGTCTCTGTGACAATCCACGTTTTACTTTGACTTTGGTACCACACGTAACAGTTGCATGTTATATCCATCAGGGATGTCACTAGAATCAGCATTAGTCAGATTTTAAGACTACAAGTCTGAAAATGAAAACATATTAGTCAAAATAAAGATGTCTGTCAGTCAGACACCAGCAGTCTTTTATGGTCTGTGTTTCAGGCTGGTGGTTCAATATCTATATTAGCTGCAATTAGCACAACACTCTCCAAATAAACTATTGAGGACAAAGTTGTATTATGGGTAATGTAGGCGCATGTTAAGGGAGTAAAATCAGTGCAATAAAAAGAATCGCTGATTCTGGAGTGCAGAGGCTAAATCAGAGGAGAACTCGCTCACCCTTAAATATTGCCAATTACACTGTATCTGAAAGTCTCTTTGGTTAATTAGTATGCCCAATGCACAGAGGTTTTAGTCCGGGTTCAAATCTGACTCAGGGCCCTGCGCCACATGTTATCGTTGGAAGTGCAAAAACCTGCAGTTCCTCAAGTGTCCACTTGGGGCTGGCTCGAAAAGCCCAGGAACCTCCATTAGTACCCATGTTACAATGCTAATTTTTAAAGCAACATATAACAGGTTTACATCTGTCACTATTCTTACGTTATTTAAAAAATATATATATTTAATCCATTTAGAAAACAAAAGGAAGAAGAGATAGCAGAATAAGGAGCTAGGCTAAGTCACCAGAAAGCTCTTTATTCCTGGTCTCCTGCTCTATTCTCTGTCCTGTCCTCTGAATAAAGGTGTTAAAGCCCCCAAAATAACCTTTAAATATCTCTCTCTTCCCTCTTCTTCCCTCCTTTCCCTCCTCTTGCAGGATATGTGACGGCGTCCAGTTTGGAGCAGGAATCCGCTTCCTGTGACCTCCTCACTCCAGCAGAGACCGTGATGTGAAAAGGGAGAAACGTGTCGTTGTTTGTCACCTGTAACTTGTTGTAGAGTGTATTGCACTAGCATGGGTCCTTCAGTATGTCTCGGTCAAAGGTGCCTGACCCCCCTTCGAAACCTCCTTTGATAAGCTCCACGTTAGGCTTCTCAACAACGCTGTGCCAGTGCTGCTTTGTTAAACTAGTGAAACTTTTTACACTACGAACTGAACCGCCTTTCACTGACCGGAGAGAAAACCCAGGTAGAAGATTTCTTTAGCAGCAAACTCGAGGAAAGATGAGAGCTATGGCAAACACAATCATATCAGAGCTCCGGCTCTTTCATAGACTTCAATAAGATATTTCTCTTTAGTTTACCTTCTCTCGTTTATCTCCAGCACCGGGACGCTCTCTTCGGAAAAGTCATCTACTAGTGATTTGTCCCGCTTAGTTTATTCTTTCCAGATTCTTTAAGAGATTTGGGGTATGTTTCCAGTTTGCCTTGTAGGACTGCTCCTCACCTGGAGCACCTCTTTGTTTTAGTATTTTTTGACACTGAACTGCACATCACACACTCTCCTGACCTGTTGTTGTGCTGTGTGGTCGAATGATTACAGCAGCCAGGGAATAAAACGGGACGAACCAGCACTTTGAAGTCAACACAGCGCTTTAGACAGAGAGTGGGATCCAGTTTAACAGCTGATGTAAAAGAGCAACAAGCTGATCTCTCAGGCAGGCAGCAGTTTTAGGTGGGACCTCGTACCGCGCCCCGCTGAGCAACATCCACCACCAGTGCTCTTACTGTTTGTTTTCTTTTTCATGTTCTTGAAACAATTCACAAATAAATCACAGCTGCTCCCCTGGCTTCTCTGTGGATCCTTTTGTGGCTTCTTAAACACACATTCAACAATCACATGAACATCATGGACTTATTTTATACAGTTGCTCTTTCTTCTTGTTTTCTGTCTCTACCTATAAAGTGATTTGGCTGAAATCCTCCATCAGGTACCAATCAGTCAGTATCAACCTGTGTTTTTCTGATAAATTACATATTTTCTTGCAGAACATAAAAAGCAGAAAACAGTGCTTAAAGTAATTAAAAGTGTTGCAGTCGCGTAACTTGTCCAGCAGAGGGCGCTCTGATTCAGAGTTGACATTCTCTCATCAATACCTCACAGTTAAGCCAAACTTATCCTTCCTCTACAGCTTGTTGACAGTAAGGATGGGCGATAATTCAATAATGATAATTATCGTGATATAATGTTCTCAATATAACAAATGTTCGATCAAAATTTTATATATTTAAACGCACATAACCCAGAGTAACCTTAAAAGGGAGTGCACTACTCACAACAATACTCTAGAAACTGATACACAGTATACAATGTGATATACTTTTGTTGTCAATTGAAATCAAATAATGTAAATAACCTGAGTAGAATAAGAACCTACAAACTAAAACTTCACAAAAACCTTGTCTTACTCAAAAAACGGTGCTAACTTCCTGTTAGCGCTGTCAAAAATGAGGAATTCAAGAAGCTTATCAGAAAACTAAATCCAGATACAAGCTAACAAACTGTCTGATTTCTTAAACTTTCAGAAATCTGCCTTTAAATGTTAATGAAATAACGATTTTATATTTATCGTGATTACATCTTTTTCAAAATCGCCAAGCTCTAGTTGACAGTATAAAGTGAGGTTAATATTTTTCTGAAGGAGGTAAAAAATACAAAAAAAGAGAGCAGAACAAATTGCAAGTTTAACTTTTGGAGGATTAGATTAAGTTGGATGTACTTTATTGTCCTCAAGGGGGAATCCAATCGAGCACTGCTGCAGAGGAGCAAACCCTGTAGTGCAACATGATGTGACATAAAAACAAACAACTACAGCATAGAATATAACAAATACACAACTTACTTAAATATGCAATCATTTAAAACCAATTAAAAAATCAGTCTATTTACAAAGCACCAAATCCCAACAAATGTTATCCTCACTTTGCATTTTTAGCAAGTCACAGTGACACAGTCACAGTCACAGGACAAACTTCCTTTAACAGGCAGAAAAAACCTCCAGCAGGACCAGACTCATGTTAGACACACATCTGCTGAGACCGTGTTGGAGAGAGGGATAGAGAGAGATCATAGTGGTGAGACGGATAGTAGTAGTTGTAGAAGCTGGAGTCTGGCACGTTCACAGCAGCAGAGATGCAAAGGAACCTAAGACAAGGGAGCTCAGGGACTCAAAAGTCCAAAATTGGTCTTGGTTTATTACGTCTCTTTTTGGGTTCACCTTGATTGGGAGATTATCATTTTTGCACCCTAACCCTTATATCTGCAATAAAAAGAGAAGATTACATTTTTTGCACTGAGTTACATCATCAAAGAGATGTTGCACAGAGAGGTTATAATTTAATTCATGGACAGCTTTATGACCCAGAATGAGTGGAATAAATGCTGTTGCTGTCGCCAGGAAGTTATCAGGTCTGCAGGATCTTGTTAGTGTGTGTGTGTGTGTGTGTGTGTGTGTGTGTGTGTGTGTGTGTGTGTGTGTGTGTGTGTGTGTGTGTGTGTGTGTGTGTGTGTGTGTGTGTGTGTGTGTGTGCGCCTGACTCACTGCAGGTCGTGAGCACACAGTCTGAACCTTTGCTCCGGGTGAACTTGTGCAGAGCAGTTGAGTGTGGACGGCGCTGGATGAGTGTTTGGTCAGATCTTGTTCTGTGTGTGTGGGAGTGTGGACAGGTGCTCAGCAGATAAATGCTGCTGAGAGAGAGCAGGAGTTATGGAAGAGGAATTAAACAAGATTAAATAACTTAGAGGTTTATCTTTGATGGGGCTGAGGGTGCAGGAGGTCACTGAGTTCTCTGAGCTTGAGTCAACCCTGGATCCAGAATCCAGACTCCGGAACTCTAAAAGTTTTGTGTGCTTGTGCAAAACTGTCCAGTCTTTAATTTAAAGGCTTGATTTTATCTGAAATTTGCTGCTGACGTGGCTTTTGTTGGGTTTTTGGCACCAAACAGCTGCAGACTCAGCAGAAAAAATTAAGATACAATGATGATTGAACAAATATTAATACAGTTTAGGGTGAAAGTTTTTTTTACTTTAACTTTTATCTTTATTATTGTTTTATATGAGCACTGCACATTTCATTATTGCTTCCTTCCTTGAAGCCATTAAAATCTCCAGCAGGTACGTGTCACTTTTACTGAGGCATTTGGGAATTTTTCCAAGAGAAAGATAAAAGATGAATAAATGTCATAAACTCTCTGACATTAAATTTTCCACTCCTTTTTCAGAAAGACTCAAGATAAGGACAAGACCAAAAGACACCTACAAAGTCTGCAGAAACTTCTCCACACTCCCTCCATGCAAGAAGTTTCGAACCACAGAAATCTTTGCAGAAAAAGGGATTTGTGGATGTGTATTGAGTCTGCTATATTTGAAGCCAAGTTTCAAATTGTTTGCCTCTTTTTCTCAGCACTGTCTTCTGTAACTCGGTGTAATCTTATTCATCTTCTTTGCACAGTTAACAAATACTGCCTCAGGTATTATTTGAATTTAAGCATCGATGAGCACTTGTGTTATTTTTGAGGGATCAGAATAATCAGAAGTTCTTATTTATTTATGAAAGAAGTGCCAGATCTTTATATTTCCATTAATAACAATCTGATAAAAGGCTGTAATGCCTTGGTTGGTCCAGTCCTGTAGAATTAGGTTTAAAGGTTGACTCATATATTGGTGTTTTAGTGCATTATAATAAACATTGTCGTATAAATCTAGTAAAATAGTACAAATCAAAGACAAGTTTATTCTCCTTTGGTCAAGAAACTGACATAATATGAAAAATAAAGACATGAAATATTCAATTTCTAAAGAAGGTAAGGAGAAATGAGCAACTCCTAAAAAGTGTAATGAGTAAAAAAATGATTCAGTATATTTTTTTAATAAAATAAAATGTTCTTAAATTCGTTTTTCAAATATATTTTTATTTGTATTTGCTTTTGATTAATGTCTGATTTAAGGTAGTATATATTCAGCGTATATTTAGCTATTAAAATATAACAAAATGAATAACTAATGTTAACGAATAATCAATAAATTAGTGATAAAACTGAAGAGATGCAATTAAACTCAATTTCCCACGCATGTCCGTGGGAGAGTAGTGTCAAATCTTTATATTTTCATTAATAACAATCTGATTAAAGGCTGTAATGCCTTGCTTGGTCCAGTAATGCAGAATCAGGTTTAATGGTTGACTCCTGACTTTGTGTTTTAGTGCGTTATAATAAGCATTGTAATATAATTCAAGTAAAATAATAGAAATTAAAGACACATTTGTTCTCCTTTTGTCAAGAAACTGACATAAAAAGAAAAAAAAAAATCACTCTCAAGTGTGAACTTTGCTGCTCCGTGATTTGATTTGATTTGTATGTTGTGTGTGTGACAGTGTTTTTATTCCTGTATGTATTACTTTTTATATCTTGATTGTTTTTGTCTCTTTTAAATGGCATCTAATGAGGACTGCACCTTTCAATTTCATTGTACTTGTTGCAATGACAATAAAGGCATTCTTCTTTTTCTATTCTTCTATAGTATGAAAAATAAAGACGTGAAATATCCAATTTCTAAAGAAAGTAAGAAGTAATGAGCAAAAACTGAGTAAAAACGTTATTTAACATATTTTTTCATTAAATAAAATGTTCTTAAATTCAATATATTCACATGTATTTGTTTTAAATAATGTCTGATATAAGATAGCATATATTCAGTATATGTTTAGCTTTTAAAATATAACAAAATGAGTAACACATGTAAATGAATGATCATTAAATTAGCTGATATAAAGAGAAGAAATTAGATTAAACTCAATTTCCCACGCGTGCCCGCGCAGTGGAAGGGGTCGTCAGCCCTGCGTGAGCGCGCACGCACCGCTCCAAACAGCACGTCGTGTGTCCGCTGCTGTCGAGAATAAGCTGGCTGTGGTGAGCCTGGTCCACGGCCACTCCTCTGACTCACACACTCACACACTGTCACACACAGAGGAAGGTGTGTGTGGCCAGCAGCGCACATACCTCAGCAGCAGCAGCAGTAGCAGCAGCTCGGACACACTCTGCTCTCTCTCTGTGTGGATTCAATTAAATTATTTTAATACATTTTTAAATATCACAAACACCGCCATCATGTTGTGGACGGCGAGTCAAGTCTTCAGGAGATTCTCCACCTCGTCCGTGAGTACGCTGCGTTCACTGCACCATGCAGATCCCAGCCTCTGGTGTTTACGTTGCATTGTTACAGGATCACATTAGTGGGTGTTCAGTGCAGGACAGGTTGTTGTGACATGACCGGGCTCGCCTCTCACTGCGGATCAGTGAGTCATAGTTCAGGTCCGGGTCTTTAAAGACCCTCTGCAGCCGTGTATTCTCCAAACAGAGCAGGCTCTAGTGTGTCAGTGCTAGGCTGCCACGTTACTGTCTGCGCTCTCTCACTCAGTGCTCTGACTGAACCGGCCTCTACTGTACAAGATCTGCAGGAGTTGCATCAGCCTGATCTCGCCTTGGCTTAGTCCGGCTCCTGCAGGGCTGCAGACGACCCTTATGAAAGCATGAGTGTGCTGTCTGCTTATGTAGTTAATAACAGTGCGTGTTTTGCAACCATGGAGGGAGCACGTTGCAGGGTGCCAGCCTGGAGTTGGTGCCTCATGCACTTGACAGTTCCATTCATCTGAGCAGCAGAAACCTGAGACGTCCTTCCCTGCTTCACTCACACGTGTGCAGCTTACAGTCAGGAACTTCTCCTGAGCTGTCAGCCAATCACTGTCCTCAGAGCCGGTCCTCACCAAAGACAAAGATTTAATGACCCTTGGACAGGGGGTGGACTCAGAGATTCTGGGGTTCCTGTGAGAGGCAGGATGATGGGGCCCCTCAATCCAACCCCACTCTTTTTTATACCAGTTCTTTTTAAAGATATACGTCTGCTGAATCAAAATGATTGTCTTTGTATTTAATAATAAAGACACAATAAGTGACTTTATGTCTGTCATCAGGTCATTGTTTTGTTGGTGTAAATTAATTACATAAACTTAAGTAACTTAGAGGAGAGGAGAGTGAGGAAGGCGTGCTTGATAGCTGACAAGGACTAAACTAACTATTACAGTTTGAATATATTTTTGATTCAGAGTAGAAGACATGTAACATGCACGGCTGTAAACAATACATGATATTTATGCTTCAGTGTATGTTTATTTATTGCAATATTTAACATTATAATTCACAAACTATCCTCATACTGTGTAGATCTAAAACTGATAAAGAGGTCATGATACTCCAGTTTTCATTGCAGCGATTTAAATCTCCAGTGAGGAATTTTTGTTTGCATTAATTTTGACGCCCCCTGTGGACAAAAATATACTTCTTATATTCACCAAAAAAATTACATCCTGCTTTCTTTGAAATAGTCGAATGTTTCTGTCATCCCAAATCTTTATAGAATACTAATTACAGAGATTGAATGTGCCCCATATATTCCAGATGAATTAATCTCCGCTGATCCATACATCACCGGGTGATCTGCACGCTGATTGGCTATCGTGGCACGGTAGATTTGCTGGAGTTCAGCTATTTCAACTTTTGCGAATCATTCGCGTGAATGATTCGCGTCATTCGCACTAAATTTGCACGATTAGTTCTGCCATACCACTACTCGCATCTATTTGTGCGTCTACATTGACTTTATATGTAATTCATTCGCGCGAATGATTTTATTTGCGTCTGATGTGAACACCCCATTGGTCTGACACATACCAAGCCATAGTGATATCAGGTGCTATGAATATTTATGTAGTCTCAGACAAAAATTCCCTACAGGAGCTTTAATTAAAGTGTTTTTACAAAATATCTGTAGTGTCCTTTTAAGAGGCCTTTTGTAGGCCCTGTAACACGAAATGTTTAAATCAGTCAGGTGCAGTTGACACTTGAATTGGTCATTCTTTTATAGCTGGCATGAGGTCAGGAAAGGGTTAAATTCTGCTCACCTGAACCAAAGCTATATTTACTCATGCAGATGTTTATCAAGCGTTCTTATCTGAGTCTGAGAGTCTGAGAATAGAAGGTGTTGTATGATGTATGGACTGTAAACACTTGAGGGTGACTTTAAGAAATTCTCTACAGGTGACTCAAACATTATTGTTGATTTTCACACTAATCAAACTTGTCTGTGTTTCCTCTGTTCCAGAATTACTACCAGAATAAGCTGAAACTAGCGATCATTGGCCAGAGTCTGTTCGGCCAGGAGGTGTACAGCAACCTGAGGAAGCAGGGACACAAGGTGGTGGGTGTGTTCACGGTCCCCGACAAGGATGGGAAGGCTGATCCTCTGGGTAAGTTCATCACGGTGCATGTTGTCTTAAGGTGGTATTAATAACCTGTTATCTCCTGGATTCACATGCATCATTATCCATGCTTCTATCATCCATACTGTGCATCCTGTTTGAAGTCAAGGGAAGACCATTCTGGACGGGTTGCACCACTCAGAAGTTTTCTTTAAGTCTGCATAAAGGCGTGGTGAAAAATTCTTGTCCACACATGCAGCTAACCCTGAAGAGTTCAGGGAGCTCAGTGCATGTGTGGTTGCAGCGTAATCCTCCAAACTGAAGTCTCATTTATTTTCTGTCTTCTGTCAGCCCTCTTCTTTAGCACACTGTTTTTCAGACCATGCAAACTCCATGTTCCTTTGTGTTCAGTGCATAGTATCATCACTCGGATGTGGAGTTACCTCGTCTCCAAAGCTGAATAAGTCTGTTATCACTCAGCAGAATGTGGTGGAATCAGTAGTTTCATGCACTCTTTGTTTAGTAAGTCTGAGAAAATTCAAGCAACATCTTTGAACTCTTTCGAGAAGTTAAATTTGGTTTGTGTGTGTAAGTTGCTTTGTGCACAAATAACATAGAGTAGCATCCTCTGATGATCCTGGTCCGATTTGGATCAGAGGCCTTTGCTGTGGCTGTGCTGGATGCTTGTTGACTCTGCGGTGGTCCCCTGACAAAGACAGGCTTTTTTCCTGTGTTAGCCGCGCGATAGTGCCTCCATTGTAAGAGAGTGGAGAGGCCCTGCGTGGCCTAGAGACGCAGCTCTGAGGTGAAAAGTTTACAATCCGGCCGCGCTCTCTCGTATGATGCAATCTTTCCAGGAAACATCATCATCATTATCAGCTGGCGGCTGCTTCTGGAGTTCTGCCTGTCATCCATGTTTTCTCTCAGCGGGGCCAGTAATGAGAGGCTTCTGTGCTTCAACCTATAGACGCGCAAACAATGCACGTTCCTGCTGTGCCTGAGACAACTTGAGGTTTGTTCTGGCCTTTCAGCAACATGTGTGAGGATGTAACACAGGACACACTAATGCACATTTAGAAAGATTTAAAACACATACACTACCAGTCAAAGTTTGGACACACCTTCTCATTCAATGGTTTTGTATTTATTTTAACTATTTTCAACATTGTAGATTAATACTGAAGACATCAAAACTATGAAATAATCTGGTTTTACCATAATCTGGATTACAACAGTAGTCAAATAGGGCTATCCATTGTGTACTAACCCTACCTCTGAACAACACAACTGATGGTCTCAAACACATTAAGAAGGCAAGTCATTCTACAAATGAACTCTTCACAAGGCTCATGTTAATTAGAAACCCTTCCAGGAGACCACTTCATGAAGCAGACTGAGAGAATACCAAGAGTGTGCAAAGCTGTCATGAAGGAAAAAGGGGGCTACTTTACAGAGTCTAAAATATAAAACATATTCTGATTTGTTTAACACTTTTTTGTTCATTCAATAATTCCATATATGTTCTTTCATAGTTTTGATGTCTTCAGTATTAATCTACAGTGTTTACAATAATTAAAATAACTAAAAACCATTGAATGAGAAGGTGTTTCCAAACTTTTGACGGGTAGTGTAAATTCACTCGTGCACTAAAGTCCAAAAATCCTCCTGACATTTTCTGTGTGAGATGGTTCTGTGAATGCAGACAGACGTTTGTTTTCCCTGATTGTAGCTGGACTTTTCCAGCACGCATTCAGGTAAAACTTCTGCAAAAGTCGGGGTGAGCTGATGTGAGAATGCAGCAGGAAACAGAATGATTATAAACGCCTGAGTGTGATGAAGGAGAAGCGTTATAAAGGCGAGAACAATGAAGATGTCTGTACATTTGTCAGCTTAAAAGTAGCTTTGATATGATTGCAATCACATTGTGCACATTATGCCTTTGTTTCATGATGTCCTGTCGTGAATTTCGCTCTGCTGCAATAAAATAAGCCAACAACATGTCACTGTATTGGGACAAGAACAAGGTTAGCATGTTATCTCTTCTCAAACACATAAAACACTTCACATCCTCCACGCTTCTCTCTCCTGTGTCTGTGATTGGTCAATCTCTCTGTATGTTCAAGCTTACATGTGTCTGTTTGCTGTATCTGGATTCAACTAGAGAAAGTGCACCGTGCAGTGTGTGTGTGTATGTGTATGTGTATGTGTGTATGTGTGTATGTGTGTGTGTGTGTGTGTGTGTGTGTATGTGTATGTATGTGTATGTATGTGTGTGTGTGTGTGTGTGTGTGTGTGTGTGTGTGTGTGTGTGTGTGTGTGTGTGTGTGTGTGTGTGTGTGTGTGTGTGTGTGTGTGTGTGTGTGTGTGTGTGTGTGTGTGTGTAGGTACAGCAGGTAGAACTGGTTGTGACTCTGATAGAGTTCATGTGATTGATGGTGAAGAGGAACAGAGGCAGGTGTAACTTGTGGTTTGAGAGGCTCACAGGGCAGAATTCATGTGTTTGTTTTTGCTTTTCTATTGAACTGCATTAAGTGAACACATGAAAACTTTGAATTTACAAACTCTGATGAGGAAAAGTGAAACAGCTAAGATGACAGGGGAGGTCTTAGAATTGCATTTGGTTGTTCTTGCACTCAAATATCATCATCACTGAACAGGAGCATGCAGAGAAGAATTTCAGGTTTTTAACTCTTATGCATGAAGCAAGTTTCTTTACAAGCTGATCATCACACTGACGTTGAAATGAATCAAAACTCTGAAGTAAAGTTTCACATTGCTGAAGCAGTTTAAGAAATTAAGTTACAAAGACTTTGCATCCACAGACTTTGACAAACTCTTAAACTTTGGCATTTCTTTCAATTTTGCAAATTCAACAACAAACCCTGGTTCACAACAGAATTCACGCCACAGAGGAGGCCTACATGAGTGAGGACGACAACTTTTAACCTCCCCCTCACTGAGGAGCGTCACCAACTGGCAGGTTTTTACTGCTGGTTTGATAAACCCCATTTTCACACGCCCCTCACCTGCTCCAGTATCAAACAGCAAGCTGTAAACTCTGACACCTCTGCTGCAACCCCATGAACCCCCGACCTGCAGCCTCAGCTTGTTTGGTGCAGGCCTGAAACGATGAGCCAGTTACCAGTGATTCATGATGTTGGGTCTTTGTTTATGTATTTTATTGTGTATATTTTTATGCCACTTTTTCCCAAACAGACTTGTGTACTTATCCCTTATTTATTTTACACCTTTTTTTATTAATATTTCTTGCTTTCTGGATGCTCTGCAGAGACGAGATTCAGAGTTTTGTTTGAGACGCAATTTAATCAACCTTATTCAATTTTCTAAAATGCTACTGTATCTTTTAAATTATCTTTTAGGTTCTGTTACTACGATTAAATACATGAAATTAATACATTTAGAATTTATTGGATAAAATTAGGTTTATATATAAAGTTGAGATTTGATCCTTCTGGGATCTGGATGTTTTTCTGGTGTCATTTCTCGATATTTCAGGCTTTGTGAAGTTTAACAAGCTGAATGAAACAACCAGTGACGTATTCAACATGTATTTCATTTTAAAGATTACATGATGTTATAATTATTATTCATTGCATTAATTGCAACGCTCTTCTTCTCTCCAGCGGTGGCAGCAGAGAAAGACGGGACACCGGTGTTCAAGTTCCCTCGGTGGCGGTTGAAGGGGAAGCCGATCCCAGAGGTGGTGGAGGCGTACAAGGCGGTGGGCGCTGAGCTCAACGTGATGCCCTTCTGCTCCCAGTTCATCCCCATGAACGTCATCGACAACCCGACACACGGCTCCATCATCTACCATCCTTCAATCCTGCCTCTGCACCGAGGAGCCTCCGCCATCAACTGGTGAGGAAGCACAACATGTTTATAAACCTAAATACATCACCATCCCCCCGTTTACATCTCCTCTCTCTGAGTTTGTTTTGGCTCTCTGCCCACATGGATCTATTGCAGAAGAAGAACGACATCAGTGACGTTTCCTCGCAGGTATCACAGATGACAAATCACGATCAGACCAGCAGAGGAGAGTCTGTTTGGCCTTGAATGTGCAGCAGTAGTGAAATCAGACAAACAGACAGCGGCAGATGGCCAAAGAACCTACACAGACTTTACGTGTTAACTAACAACTGCAGAGAGCAGCCTGCAGAGATCTGTGAGAGAGTGACGGCTGCTGCAGTCAGTCAGGACACACATCACACACATCACACACTTTGTTTTCACTCTTACGTCACAGCTCTTTAACAGAATAACTCAAACATATTCTGAGTGTGTGTCAGGTCACCAAACAGTCACTTAAACAAGAGCAGTCACTTTCTGATTGGTGCTAAAGCATGCAGGAGAAAACAATGAAGGCAAATGAATCATAAAGCTGCAGATGAAAAACAAAAATCCTGAGTATTACCACTCGCAACAATCACACTGAATCATAAAAACTGTGAAAAACACTGAAGTATAGGAAATCAAACATTCTGCATAAAGGACTTAACTTCTTTATGATGCTGTTGAGAAATTCCCCCTAATTTCAATAGCATGTTTGGTAACAGGTTTGTTGAGGTTAGTGCTGGTATTCTGCCAAAAAATGCTGCTCCCCAGGATGTGTGACACAATTGTTTGAATTGAAATGTATTTAAAAGAAGATATTGGTCCATAGAAATGTTCTAACCTTAATATTTTCCATGAATTTATTATATTTAGATACATTTTTTTTTGAATATTTTATTTTGCTTTTCAGATGTAAACACATAAACAGAAATATATAAAGGACAAAAAAGAAGGAAACCTACTGTATAAAAGAAGTTAACACTATAGAATAGATACAGACAGTAGGTAGTTCAAAAATATCAAAAATATGAAAACAAGAAAAAGTTACAAAAATAGACGAAAGACAGATATTAAAATATTTTAGCATGCTTTTTATATTCATACATCTTGCATGGAGCAAGTAGCTGTAAGGATTCTTCAGAGGGAGAAATATTTGATCAGGAAAAATGTCCTTTCCAAATACTTTACAACAAATATTCAAAACAGTTGCATCATAAGTTTTAAAATACACTCCTGACTCCTTTTAATACATTTTGTTTATTAATATTTTAAAAATAGATTTTATACATTTTCTAAAGTACACAACAAAAACAAAACATAATTAAACAAATCAGTAAAAACAAAGCAGAACAGAACCAAACAAAGCATGAAAATAAAAACAAAATCACTTTTGTTTCTAAACTTTAAACCTAAATATAAATGTATTGGTGCTATGAGGATGATACCGTTTGATTCACACAAAACTAGGAACTGCGTTCCTCAAATTTAAATAAAATGTTTGCATAATTGTCAGAAAAACAAGTAAAAATGAAAAAAATATTAGACTCATAAGTATATAAAGTTAATTAAATGTAATCAAATTGAGTAAAAAATGCACAAATTACAAAAGAAAAACAATACAAAGCTAAAACCAAGTTTAAGAATCTTTCAAACAATAAAAAATGTATCTAAAGGTAGAGCTCTTAAAGTTTGCATAGGTAAGTGTTATTTATCATACTTATACAAAGCTTAATTTTGAAGCAAGTCCCTACAGTTCACACAGTTCAATTCACCTGATGGTTTTGTAGCTTCAGTTTAAGCTTGGTTTGAGCGTGAATACTGTCACGCTGCATTTCATCAACATTCTTCCTCTGCTGCTACAATGACTGCTGCTGCTGAGTGTCACACAAACTAGCTTCCTCATAACAGGTGTTCCGTGAGTGTAAAGGTAAGAAGTTCACACAGTCCGGATTCAGACTGAGGTCCAGGTCAGAGTAGAGAGAAGAGGGTCTGCTGCTATATCTCTGTCTAACATGAGGATTAAACCAGTTCAGTTTGACCCCAGCCCCCCGAGTGAGCCGGTTTCCTTATCTCTCTTCTCACTGGTGTGCATGCACTCCACCCGCTCTATCTCTCTGCGCCGTTATCACCGTGTGTAAATAAACGGCTTCTGTTTGTTGACAAGTGTTATAACACGACTTCTCTGAAGACTCTTTAAGAGTTTTAATACTCTGCAATGATCTTAATTTACTCTGGAATTACTCCTATGGTTAATCTGGCTGATTCAGGAGTTGTTTTTGTTCTTTAAGTCTGAATGAATCTGGGTTAAAGATGTGTGAATTGAGGGTTTGACTTGATTCAATGTTCTGATATGTCAGCCTCTTAAAGCAAACTAGACATGCAAAATAGGTTTGACTTGTTGCTTATTTAAGTATCTTCAATCTTGACTTTTTGAAACTGTAAAACCTACAGTTGAACTCAGTTATATTTTTAAGGCTTTTACGCCTTTATTTTGAAAGGCCAGGACAGTGGAATGGGCAGGAAACCAGGTGAGAGAGTGAGGAGTGAGATGTGGGAAAGGGGCTGCAGGCTGGGTTTGAGTCGGGCCACCCACCCGAGGACTACAGTCTCTGTCCATGAGGCGTGTGACTTAACTATGAGGCCAAAGTGGGCAAACAAACGGCTGTATATATCCAGTTGCATCATGGGAACCAGATGGCTTGTTTGTGTCACACTCTTATCCACGGTCTGACCGCATTAGTCTCCGTCTCTGCGGTCTCTCGTCTTTATCTCCTCCGCTCCACTAACTCAGGTTTATGGCTCTTTTCTAATCCTCCACCGGCCCTAAAGATTCCTGCGTCATGTTGCCTCTCCAAGTGTTGACTTCCTCTGTGTGTGTGTTTGTGTGCCTGCAGGACTCTGATCCATGGAGATAACAAAGCCGGCTTCACGGTGTTCTGGGCCGACGATGGACTGGACACCGGACCCATCCTGCTGCAGAAAGAGTGTGCTGTGGAGGCCAACGACACCGTGGACTCGCTTTACAACCGCTTCCTCTTCCCTGAGGGCATCAAGGCCATGGTAACCCCCCAACATCATCTCTGTTGATCCTCCTTTTTGAGACATTAGGAGGATCAACATTCGCTCTTTTTCTGCATTACTCCACTTTGATCTTTCAACAGCAACCTGAACTTCAGAGACTGAGTTGCTGCATTGTTTGTTTGTGCAGGTGGAATCTGTGCAGCTCATCGCTGACGGGAAGGCCGCTAAAGTTCCTCAGACAGAAGAAGGAGCCACATACGAGGGCATTCAGAAGAAGTCCAATGCCAAGGTAAGAGTCCCACTCTTCTAGTGACTCTGAAGCCTGATCCAGACTGAAATATAGAGGCCTCAAAAAGTAGCACCACTGCCAAGGCCCTCAACCAGTCATTCAATCACATTAGACTTCTTGCAAACACTGTGAAATGATATTTGGCAATGCTGTCAAATCCTCGCTCTGAAATCCCAGATCCTCGACAAGACCAGATAATACATCTTCCTGTGTATGGGTATCGACTTTGACTCTATTAAATGTTGCTACCAGACTCCTTATAGACCTACATTAGGAACTTCTATCCCCATACAGCACAGTTAGGCCCCTAAAATCCTCAGATCAGTGCCTGTAAAGGATTCTTGATCCATGAGAAGTGTGTCTTTCATAGATAAAGCTCTCTGCAGCCACTCAGAGACTCTGGGATCGCCTCCCTGACAAATCATACCAACACTGACACATTAACAGATAGAGGCCGGGGTGGGTCATTAACTCCTGTGCTCTGTGAGTTGAAATAGATGTTTTTGTCAGAGGAGTCTTGAGGTGAAAAGAGAAAAGAAACGTTTGTGTCTGCTAAATACCTAAGTCATCGGTCTCTGAAGGGATCCTTTCTGTTTCATGTCAGACACTTTGACACAAACTGAGCCTGACAGCGGCTAAAACAAACAACTTCTAGATGCAGATGTTCTGTTTACTTTTTCACAGCGATTCAGAACGTGTTCTGTTAATCTACAGCTGATACATGTTACTGTTTATCATACAGACATGATTACAGGGAAAAATAGAGAGGAGGCGGAGACCTTCTTCATAACAAACTCTGTGCCTTGTACAATAACATCCCGATGAAAGCTCTTCCACCTCAAACAAATCTCCAAAATAAGATCACTCCTTTCCCCCTCCGATCTGTCCAAAGTCATCCATGCTTTTATTTTTTCTCTTCTACATTATTGTAATGCACCTTTAACAGGTATCAGACAGAGCTCCCTCCACAGACTCCAACTAGTTAAAAATGCAGCCGCTCTGATTTTAACAGGCACGCCAAAATAACAACACATCACTCCTGTCCTCGCCAGCCTACATTGGCTGACCGCTTTTAATCGTGTCGATTTTAAGATTTATTAATTACTTTTAAAATTTTAAATGGACAGGCTCCAAACTATTTAAGAGACCTTTAACCCCATATGTGCCTGGGCGGCCCCTCAAATCTGTGGATGCATCTCTGCTAGTTGTGCCAAGATCCCGCCTTAGAACAAAAGGTGACCGGGCCTTTTCAGTCAGAGCTCCAAGTTTGTGGAACTGCCACTGCCGATTAGACAATCCACAAACTTAACTGCTTTTAAATACTCACTAAAAACTATACAAGCTATATAAGAAGGTATTTCTCCACCCCTAAATCTTGAATATTGCTCTGCATTCAGATGTCCTGTTTTTTTGTTTTTTTCCTGTCTGCACTGTTCTTTACGCTTTGTAGTTTTCTGCATTTTTTGTTGTGAAGCACTTTGTTACTTTGTTAAGAAAAGAGCTATATACATAAAGTTTATTATTATTATTATTAAATGCATGGCTGATTTGCAGCGATTCAGGAAGTGCTGTAAATGCAGGAAATACAATACCGTCGAGCGGACCAATCACAGGGCTTGCGGTGCACGTCAGAGCTACGCAGATTTATGGTGAAGGGTTCATGTTGCAGCTTTGACAGCCACTTTAACAAAGCAATCTTTCAGAGCTGTTCCAAAACTGTGTTTAGACTTTTTAGCCTACTGAGACTGAAGTATCATAACCATGCAATACACTGATCAATATCCCTGCCACTTTAACATCCTTGTATATGATACCTTCATTCCCAGCGCTTTTGTCCACAGTGAACACTAACTATTCTGCACTTCTGCATATACTTTATTTTATTCGTGTTTATATTTTATTTTATTCCTTCTTTCTATTTGTATTTTGGCTTTTTTCATACTGTGTATAAGAGCATTCTGTAATAACTGAATTTCCCCCCTGGGATAAATGAGTATTTCTAACCCTGATTCTGATTCTGATAAATGTAGCGGTGGTACCTCCTTAGTTTGAGCCAAGTCTTCGTGGTTGAGTCGAAATATTGAATCAGATCGAGCTGAATGGCTTGTTATTTAGCAAAGACACTCTGTGAAAATGCTTAATACTGCAATAAATACTTTGTTATGGACGTTCAGCTCGCTGTAACTCTTAAATAAGTTATTTTTTTATCAAGACATTTTTGCACAGCCTCTCCTGAGTCTAAATGAATTTATTCAAACAGAGTAAATGTCGTCCCTGTATGTAAATATCTCCAGCAGCAGATGCTGGATGTGACAGCAGACACTGCTATGTTTATTTATTTGCATCCTGTTCACTGAAAGCTTCCCTGTGTTGAAACTCTTACATAATAAAGTAAACAGCTTGTTTTCAGCAGCTTTTTGTGCAACAACACTTTCATTCATTGAGCAGCGTGGAAATTTACTGAGTCCAGAATATTCAGGTCCAAATATGTCAGATTGTGTTTGTCCCACATGGAGGGAGGGGCCGGTCTCAGACGCGCTGTGATTCGTCTCTCTGCAGAATGTCTAGATGTGCTATTCTTAGCGTGCAGGGTTACTTTCCAGCATCGTTTTTCCACGTGTCCTTCAGCAAGTGGCAGACAGCTGCTGGGCTTCCCTCTCATTCTCAGAAAGCTGCCCTGAAAGTGAATTTGAGCCGTCAGCGTTTTCACCCCTGTGTCTCTCTGCCCCCTCAGGTCAACCTGGCCCAGCCAGCACAGGCCATCCACAACTGGATCCGTGGCCATGACAAAGTCCCCGGTGCCTGGGCTCTCATTGGTGGTCAGGTGTGTTCCCTGGAACACATGAGCACACACACACATCAAACCCACACCAGACACACACACGTGGTTTTAAGTGTCAGGTCAGGGGAATAAAAATGTGTTAGAGTAGGTTAGGTTTTATTTCAGAGAAGAAGATTACAACATGATGCAAAGTCATGGAAGAGTTTTAAAATATGACGATTACAAATGTTGATATTAATACCAGAATTAAGATATCTTTGTTTTATATTTGAGCATCAATAATGACATTTATCTTTGTTTAATTAGATTCTGTAAATCTTAGAAAATGTAGATGGTTCCTAAAGTCTCAGCTTTAGGAAAAGATTTAGAGAACTTCAGAGGAGACCTGCTGCAATGTGACGTTTCAAAAACATGATTAGTTTGGATCCTGATTCTTCCCTCTGTTCTAATCCTCCTCCGTGTTCCTCCTCAGTCCGTGACCCTGTACGGGTCTTCCATGCTGGGTGAGTCAGTACCAGCCGGTCAGCCCCTGGAGGTTGAGGGAGCATCGCAGCCCGGCGTGGTCACCAAGAAAGGACTGGTCCTGTACGGGACTGACGGGAAAGCTGTGAGTGTCTCTGTTTTTTGGGGTTTTTTGTTTGTATTTGTTTGTTTTTTGTGAACTTTGTTTATTAGAGCTTTTTTGACAGAATTTGACAATTGTGTTGAACACTTGTAATTAATAATGACTTATAACAATAAAAAATAAGACAATCAAATTCTTAAATAATAACAAGAAAATAAAAATAAATTAAAAAATCAAAAAAATAATAATAATAAATAATGAGTACAAAAACAAATAAATAAACAAACAAACAAACAAACAAACAAACAAACAGAAACGGAATGATAATAACAATAGTTATCACTATTGATACAATTACAACAATAATTATACCTAAATTTGCCACGATAACAACAATACAAACAAACAAACAAATTAAATATTACACATATTCGTATCGAAGCAAAATTAAAACAATTGTGATAATTTGTACATTAGATGAGGAAATAGTTTTCGAGCGTCTGTTTTACTACAAAACAAACACATCTGAGTCTGTTGGCCGCCTTCCAGGAGCGTTAACGTCTGCTGGGTTCATTCAAACACAGACGCAGATCGGTCAGCGTTTGTTGGCTTTTGTTTCTGTAGTTAATCCTCTCCGTGTTTTGCTCCACAGCTGCTGGTGAAGAACCTGCAGTTTGAGGACGGGAAGATGATCTCAGCATCCAAATACTTCTCATCAGGAGAGAGCTCGAGTGTGGAGCTGACGGAGGAAGAGAAGAAGCTGGCAGAGGATGTCAGGGTGAGTCAGCGGGCGCTTCACTCTGTTAATGCATAATTTTACTGTCAGATAAAACAAGCTGACTTCACTGCCTCTGTCACAGAACATCTGGAAGGGAATCCTCAGCAACGTGTCAGCCATTGAGGACTCAACAGACTTCTTCAAGTCTGGAGCGGCCTCCATGGACGTGGTCAGGTGAGGAAGAAGGGCAGAAGGTGGAGAAGTGAAATAAGTTGAGGAGGATAGATGACCACAGTTTTTGTTTTGCCTGATTGAAGGATCTTAAGGTGCATTTCGATTAAGAGTTCCGGGGTCTTTTAGCCCCCAGGACTACTTTCCCTGGAACTAAAAGGTTCCTGTGCCCCCATTGTTGTCTGCGTTTCGACCGCGGGCTGAAGTCCCAGGTAGATTGTTCAAATCATGTCAGTGACGTATAGAGAAAAAAAAGTAAATGCACTCATCACAGATGACACCATAGAAGCAGACGGACAGGCAGGTATCATTATGAGCAACACAACAGTTAGCCTGTTAGCATGAAGAGACTCAGCTGGTGCTGTTTTAGATGGATTTCATCACAGATGGATTCACTGAATCAACACGTGAGAGGAGATAAGCGCAAGTAGCAAAGACATTTCAACACAACTTTAAAATCGTTTCTAACTCAAAACTTGTGGCAGAGATCGCCGGGGTTTTGGTTTAAACAGCGACCCTTTTAACTGGAAACTTTCAGCCGGATGCATCCCTCATAAACGTCTTTAGACGATCATTAAACATCTGATGAGGATATTTTGAAATCTTAATAAAAACTAAACTAGTTTGCATTCCCAGGAACTCCCTCTGTGTTTCAACAGCTGTGTAAACTCCACAAACACTGACACGTTCAGATGAAGGTCTCCAGTTTACAGGGTCACTTTTGAAACCGTAACACCGGGAGAGACGGCGGGCGGAATAAAAACACTGCGGGTAATCTACCAATCAGACACGTTCAGCATTGCAGGCCCTGCCCCCCAAAAGTCCCGGGACCTTTGAAAAGTACTAACCCCAAAGCAGGGGCTTTTCAGGGGGGGAGATCAACTACCCCTGAACTAAATTAAGACCCTGGGTCCTCCGTCAAAACGCATGTAGTTCCAGGGTAAAGTTCTTGCAGTCGAAAAACGCCTTTACTCATAATTTTTTGCAACTATGAGACTGAAACCTTTATATTCGTGAATTCAAATTGTTATTTGAATAAACAATAAAAAGAAATGCTAAAAATTGCACAGCTGATCCAAAACCAAATATACAAATAAAGACTGACTCTTGACCGTCTGTTCCCAGGCTGGTGGAGGAGGTGAAGCAGAAGTGTGCCGGCATGCAGCTGCAGACAGAGGACGTCTACATGGCCACCACCTTCCAGGACTTCATCCAGATGTTCGTCCGCAAGCTGAGGGGAGAGGACCAGGAGGAGGAGCTGATCATCGACTATGTGAGTCCACTGCTCCTTGTTTTACATAATGGACTATATTAGGAGGTGTCGGCATCCGTGGTTGGTTAATTGGTTTATTTTACAGGCAACCAAAGATGTGAACAACATGACGCTGAAGATGCCAAACCAGTGTTTCATCAACGGCAAGTTTGAGGACGCTGAAAACGGAAAGACCTACAACACCATCAACCCGACTGATGGATCTGTGAGTCACATGATCACACTGAAGCCTCTTTAATCCTCATATAAAGTTGTTATTGTAACTTTTGTAATATGATTGGACCGTGTGTGTGTGTCGCCAGGTGATCTGTAAGGTGTCCTACGCCTCAGTGGGCGACGTGGACCGGGCTGTGGCAGCTGCTAAAGAGGCATACGAAGTTGGACCATGGGGCCGGATGAACCCCAGAGATAGAGGAAGTCTGCTGTACAAGTGAGTGGCTCCACCTAGAGGATGAAAGCAGAGTTACACAAACAAACAGAGCACACAGGTCTGGACTCTTAAAGGGTTGAAGTATGATGTAAAACAGTCAAACAGATCATTATGGAATCTTTGTTTGTTGGTTTCCTGCACACGAGTCTGCAAAAACATGACATGCTCTCACTCTCAGCTCTTATAAGATCTCAGTTTATAGCTAATAGATAATTAGCTAGACAGTAGTAGCACATTGAACTCACTAAATTGCATGTATTTGACTGTATGCAGAATACATATCTGCTCTATAACTTACCCACCTTCTGTTCTCCTTTTAGAATAAAAAACAGAAATCTATAGAGAGAAATGTAAACGTCTGGCTCTGAATAAACCATCATGACAGCAACTGAAATGCTAAATTTAAGACTCCTAAAGTCCCTAAACTGAATGCTGACACCTCAGGGATAGTTTGGACTCAAACTTTCCTCCTCTTCTGCCTCCAGACTTGCTGACCTGATGGAGGAGCACCAGGAGGAGTTAGCCACCATTGAATCTATCGACTCTGGAGCCGTGTACACACTCGCCCTGAAGACGCACGTGGGCATGTCCATCCAGACCTTCAGATACTTTGCCGGCTGGTGTGATAAAATCCAGGTAGGTCTCTATTAAAAAACACAGAGTCCAGGTTTCAGAGGTTTCTGAGCTTTTCGTGTGATAACAGAGACGTGTGTTTGTTTAATGCAGGGTAAGACAATCCCGATCAACCAAGCCAGACCGAACCGCAACCTGACCTTCACTAGGAGAGAACCTCTGGGGTAAAAACATCTGGATTCATTAAACACTCTGTACACAGTTTACCTTCCAGCTGTGCACTTAATGCTGTCTGTGTGTGTGTGTTTCTCTGTGACAGTGTGTGTGCCATCGTCATCCCCTGGAACTACCCGCTCATGATGCTGGCATGGAAGAGTGCTGCCTGCCTCGCCGCTGGAAACACGCTCGTTCTTAAACCTGCACAGGTGAGAGCGCCACACACACACACACACACACACACACACACACACACACACACACACACACACACACACACACACACACACACACACACACACACACACACACACACACACACACACACACATGCTTGAAACAAAAAGAAGTGAGAGAGGACGAGGAATGAATGATCTTTTGCTCTTTAATTAACTGCTTTCTTGCTTGTTTCCGTTATCTTCAGGTCACTCCTCTGACAGCGCTGAAGTTTGCAGAGCTGTCAGTGAAAGCTGGGATTCCCAAAGGAGTTGTAAACATCTTACCGGGCTCAGGTATGAACACATACGCAGGACACACATGATCTATAAAATAAAGTCACTTTTTTTAAACGCTGTTTAAAGATTTAAAGTGAACTGAGGTGTTTCGTTTCTGTCCTCCAGGCGGGATGGTGGGTCAGCGTCTGTCCGACCATCCAGACATCCGCAAGCTGGGCTTCACTGGCTCCACACCCATCGGCAAACAGATCATGAAGAGGTACAGCCCGACAAACACACACACACGCACACACACACACACACACACACACACACACACACACACACACACACACACACACACACACACACACACACACACACACACACACACACACACACACACACACACACACACACTCCTCTGTGGGTTGAAGTCTCCATCAGGTGCATATTGACACGTTTTCTCTAACCTTTCATGTTGCAGCTGTGCAGTTAGTAACCTGAAGAAGGTTTCCCTGGAGCTTGGTGGGAAGTCGCCGCTCATTATCTTTGGGGACTGTGACATGGACAAGGCTGTTCGCATGGTGAGACACAGAGAGAGACAGGGAGAAAGCGGGGGAGAGAGAGAGGGAGAAAGGGGGTGGTGTTACTCTGGAAGCATCTCCTCAGTAAATACATGTTTAACTTTGTTTTTTCTTTTAGAAAATAAGAACCTATATATTTAATGGCACAAATGGTTGCTAGCTGCGTGAAAGTTTGGTCATAATAATTTCTTGTGTACTGCACTGATGCATGCATTCAGGACAAACTGAATGTTGCCTTCCCTACTTAATTATGAAAATATATCTGTATGTTTTTACCTCAATTTAATGCTTTTTAATAGTTAAGAAAAGACAACATTGGTTCACTGTATAGAATAAAACAAGTAGAGAAGGAACATTTTTAATTTGTAAGGAACAAAGGCCAACTTTTTGCACAAGAACCAGGCATAAGAACAAAATTTGTCCCAGGAAAAGATCCTTTGTTTCGTCTATATTTTTGTGGATCAAAAACATCCTCTGAATATTCTGCATGTGCTTACGTGTGTGTGTGTTCTCTCTGCAGGGCATGAGCTCTGTGTATTTCAACAAAGGAGAGAACTGCATCGCTGCAGGACGTCTGTTTGTCGAGGACTGCATTCACGACGAGTACATCAGCCGAGTGGTGAGTGAGATCAGCACCATGTAATGATATTTAATGATATTAGTTTCCGCAAAAGAAGCTTAAACATGACTTGATCCTTCCCTTTAAGGTGGAGGAGATCAAGAAGATGAAGATTGGAGACCCTCTGGATCGCTCCACAGACCACGGCCCTCAGAACCACAAAGCTCACATGGACAAGCTGCTGGAGTACTGCGAGGTGGGATTGAAGGAGGGGGCCACGCTGGTGTGCGGAGGCAGACAGGTGGACAGGCCAGGTAACACACACACACACACACACACACACACACACACACACACACACACACACACACACACACACACACACACACACACACACACACACACACACACACACACACACACACACACACACACACACAAAGGCACACACACAAACACCCACACACACGCACTGTTTCCTGTGGGTTTATTGTCTCGTGTAATTAACCGTGCAATCGCCCCTCAGGTTTCTTCATGGAGCCCACTGTGTTTACCGGCGTGGAGGACCACATGTTCATCGCCAAAGAGGAGTCCTTTGGCCCCATCATGGTGGTGTCCAAATTCAAAGATGGGTAAGCCATCGAAGGGGGTGATTTGCAGTCCACTTTGAGCCCCTAACCTGTCATAACACCTCCCCTCCTCTTTCAAACCCACAGTGACGTGGACGGCGTGCTGCAGAGAGCCAACGACACAGAGTACGGCCTGGCCTCTGGCGTGTTTACCCGGGACATCAACAAGGCGATGTACGTGAGCGAGAAGCTGGATGCGGGGACAGTGTTTGTAAACACGTACAACAAGACGGACGTGGCTTCACCGTTTGGAGGCTTCAAGCAGTCCGGCTTCGGGAAAGACCTCGGTGAGTCTGGAGACAGAACACATGTGATGTAGATCTTTATAGTCGAAGAGAAGAAACGTCGGTTGATGTTTTTGTTTATTTTGGAGAGAATAAAACGTCTTCATGTTTTGTTTTCCGTCTCGTCTGCAGGAGAGGACGCTCTCAGTGAATACCTCAAGACCAAAGCAGTGACTGTGGAGTACTAAGACTCTCTGAATGAACTCTGACCCACATCCGTCTGCTTCAGTCAGACATCCAGCTACATTCTGCAGGACAGTGTGTGAGAGTGTGTGTTTGTATATGTGTGTGTGTGTGTGTGTGTGTGTGTGTGTGTGTGTGTGTGTGTGTGTGTGTGTGTGTGTGTGTGTGTGTGTGTGTGTGTGTGTGTGTGTGTGTGTGTGTGTTTGTGTGTGTGTGTGAGAGAGTGTGTGTGCTGAATGAATGAATTAATGAGAGGAGAGCTTTGTTGTTCACCTCAGTCTGGACAACGTGCCTGTCTTTTCTTGGCTGTCTGAGTGAAAGAACTCACATCATGGACAAGAGACACCTGGTTTTTACCCGTCTGTGTTTCTACACACACAAACCTGGAGTCGGACGCCTGCTGGGAGCTGAGCTGGGTCCGACTGTGCTTTCAAATAAGAGTGTGTTTTAACATAAAACACACTCTCTGTTTTTAAGAAGTTTATTCAGTTCTCAAAGTAGTTGCTGTTTTTGTCTATGAGCTACATCGTGCCATGAGGTCAAAATCTTTGGAGAAGATGAGAGAGGTGTTAATTTAAAGGGAAATTACGTCATTTTATAAGCAAGGCCTGGATTTAACATATTTGGGGTCGAACAGGAGGGAAAAGGTTGAGTTGATTTCTTACATTGGCGGCTGCAAACAGGCTGTGATGCAAGCGATATCATCTTTAAAGGGAAAGTCTGTCAACTTAAAGTTCTTGTTATCACTGATGATCTCAAACAGTTCTTCTGACAGTCTGACAACACGTCAATGACGTGCATTAATCCTGCAGAGATGCACCTTTTTTTAAATCCAGAATCAGCTGTTTGATCGTTTTCTTCAAAGGCACCAGACTCCATTTATCACAACTGCTATTTTACCTCCTCAATAATAAAGACACTGAGGGTGTCGAACCACTGCTGCCCCCTGCAGGTGGTTTATTCATGCTTTGCCTAACTTATGTTTTCAATTGGTTTGTTGGATGCAGGACAGTATTTTTAAACACTAAATATCTAAACGATTGATAAAAGGGATCAGTAAAGTCTTTATTCAGCAGGAACAATGACTGATTATGTCTTTGGAGTCTGGTGGCTTTGAAGAGAGAGGCGTCATTGTTCTTATGTGGTTAAAAAACAAGGAAACAAAGAGGTCTCTCTCTGCAGGGATCCTCTCTGTGATGATGTCAGACACCAGAAAAACAATCTGAGCATCTCAGTGGACAAACTCTGGTACACCGCCGCCGCCACAACAAACAACAGGCTGAAAACAGGAGTTAAACTGCACTTTAGGTTTTAAAAAGAAGTCACATCCTGGTTTTAACAGTGTTCACCTCCACCTGTAAACACACCTCACATGTCGGGATGTCACAGATCTGTCACAGGTCATGACTTTTAGCGGTTTTAGCTCCTTCATCTTATTTTGTTTGATCGTTCACACTAACGTGAACAAAATGGTAGCAGAGAAAGAAGGGATTATTTTTATTGATAGCTAAAGTCTTAATGAGGATTGAGAAGCTAAACTTTTAGATTGATTTCTCACTTTTTCAGAATATTTTACAGATTATCTTGAATTATCTTGAAACAGGCTGCGACAGTTAAACAAACTCGGTCACTTTTTATTTCATTTTTATGATCATGTCTTGTTTTGTCTGGATAAAGCTGTGATGCCCAACATTAAAGATGTACTGTTAGCTTCTTCACAGCATCACACATGATGTATTTATCAATTTAGTCTCATATCAGATAAGCTGTATTTGGTGTTTAAGGTCTTTATGCGTCTTAAATGCTGCAAAAAATGAACTCTTAAAGCTGCATAACCCCGATGACAATCAAACTTTAAAAACAACACAGTGCATTGCATTAATTTATGATGGTTTAACTGAGGCCTGTTTGTATCCTGTTTAGAATTTAATGATTGATATGAAACAGGAACAAAAAGTCCCTACATAAAAACAAACATTTACACACACACACGTGCATCTCCTGCTGTGACTGATACAGTTTTAATTCTTGCTCCTCAGAGTCTTGGAGTCCTTTATCCCTCACTGAAACTCTTCTTTTGTCAATATTTGACAGAAGAAGGATTCATTGATATATATTTTGTCACACAGGGAGACTCTGATGTTACATTCAGTAACTTTACACCTGTAAGATGTTTTCTCTGCAGCGATCAGGTGAAGAAGTCGTAAAGTTCGTTTTTTATCCCACAGTGTGAGTAACCGTAGCAAGGGCTAAGAAGGGATTCTTTAGGCGAGTTCTCCCCTTGAGGAGCTGCTTGTCTTCAGCAGCTGATGTCATGAAACGCTGAATAAACCTTGATCTGAATTTTACTCTCTTGAGCTGGTGTTGGTTGATAAATATGGAGTGATGCTTCCTTTGATGCCTGCTTTACAGCGTGTGAAAAAAAGACAAATACATGCATTAATGTGATTTTCAAACTAACTTTATGAACAGAACTTAAACTACATTTGATTGCACATCTTAGACCAGAGAGCGATTTAAAGGTCAAAACACTGATGACATGGAATAAAGTGGTTGTTTGTGACGGGTCAACACAGAATCATACATCAACGTCTGCACTAACAAAGACAGATCACTTACATGTGATGTGAAGCAAACACAGAAATCACATGCAGAGTGCAGCAGACTGTCACGCTCTCCTGCAGGAGACGGCTTCAGCTCGGAGCTGCAGACCAGGCTGTAAAGGTTCTTGAGAGGCTCAGATTGTTATTCCAAGGGACTGAAAACATTACAGACGGTTACCTGCAGAGAGAGAGCTTTATGTCACAGAGGAAACGCATAACAGCGGTTACATCTTCCTCTTTAAAGCCACCAGACTCCATTAACAAAGACATGATCAGCAGAACACTACCTGCTTGATTCCTGCTGCCTCCAATGTTTTTTTTTTTTGGTAAAGAATAAACTGTTTAAAGCATAAAAGTTACGCAATGACACAAACTAACTGTTAGAGGCAGCGATTAATCAGCAGCTCCCACTTCAGGGGCATAAAATCAGTTTTCGTGAATGAGTGTGGCAGCTTTGAGGAGCGTTTCTTCTTGTTAGTATATTTATCTTTGCAGAGATCCTTTTTGTAATATTCAATCGGTGTAATGACAATCTGAATCAATCAGCTGCAGAAGAAGGCATTATAAGCAGACATACTTCCATCGTGAGCAACATCCACCTTCGATTACACCGCAGCCTTTACAGCCTGATCTTCTGCTGCTGATTGAAGCAATCTACTGAAGCAAAACCACAGAACTGTTGTTCCTTAATATCATTTAGGAATTTGATCATATTTCTAAAGAAGCTGTGTATGTTTCAGAGCCTTTATTCTGACTGCGTACGTAGCACTCTTCTGTTCTGGGGATCCACGTTTCAAATAAAAGCAGCTTTGAGCTTTAACTGAGAATATATGAGCTGATGAAAGCAGACCACAAACAACGTGATCCTCATTGACAGGTATGGCAACACAGACACCCGATCAGCTGATTGTCCACTGGAGGACTTCATCGAAGCACCTGTTGTGGTTCCAAAGGCACTTCAGCAACACTGAACGTTAAAATGTATGAAATAATATCCACTGTTGTTCCCATAGGGAGGAAGAAGATCTGCTTCTTTCACTCAGCAGCTCCCTGTTCGTAATGTCTGAGAAGAAGGTTAGAATCCTTCTCCAGGAAGTTCAGCTCACGTCCCCTCAGAGGGAAAGAGAATTTGATCTGCAGCAAGAAGTCTGTGCGGTCCACTTTCTACTCTCCCTTCTGATCCACAACCTGGATGTTTGCTTTCTTCTTCTTGGCTTTATCTCCGGGTAGTTTTAACTTCTCCTCTGTGATCTTGCTCTCCTCGTCAGAGTCTGAGTCCTCATCAGAGTCTGATGTTGTCTCTTCATCTTCAGAGTCTGAGCCGCTGAGCTCTACCAGAGCAACATCCTGAAGACAAGAGGAAGAGTTAGACTTGAACAGTGAGAACACTTAATGGATTTTTCTGTGTAAAATGATAATCACCATCTCGATGACCCGCTCCGCCTCTTCCACACTCTCGATGTCGAAGCATCCAGCGGGAGCCTCCTCCATCTGCTGCTTCAGCTTTTCGTTGGCCTCGGCCATCTGAGGCAGGAAGCTCTGCAGCCGCTCCAACACTAACACACAACACAACCAGACACAAGTCACATCTCTGGCTCTTACCGTGTTTGTCTGCAAATTCAATCTGTTTTGAGGGTCAGCCCATCATTACTTCATTATGCATAATACGCGGGTACCAAACAGAGAGAAGAGCTGGACTTTGAGCTTTGAGCCGTCTGGTTAACTACCAACATAACACAAAGAACAAGAGATGATGCAGAGAAGATGTTCGTCCTCACCGCTGCTTTTCGGGACTCTCTCTGTCTGCAGGGATCGGCCAACCTTTGGTTTGAGGAGAAGCTTCTCATTGAGCCCTAACAGCAAAACAAAACAAGATCTTCATCAGTCACATTATGTGTCTGTGGCTTTATCACCACAACAAGGCCAAGATGATAGATTAAACATAAATCACTGACATACAAGAGCCTTAAAGCAAACAGTTATAACTTTTGTTCTGTAAAAAAAATACTCAAAGAAACTATGAAAGCAGTTGCCGATTAATCGAATATGTGACGATTAATCGACAATCCGTCACAGCTCTCTAGGTTATATGTATTTCTTTATCTTTAGGTACACTGAGATGCTACATAGATAAGCATTGTTAGAAGTTATATCACACTTTACAATTTAAAAGTGTTGTACAAACCCATGTTTATTTCTGTCATAGTATTTCAATGAACACTAGTAGTTTTCAATTATTTTTTTTCAGAACTTGGGGATGTTTTAGTTTTCAAAATGATTTCCAATTATTGAACTACAGTCAAATTTGGATGGTGATGTAACTGTTACTTAAACTTAAATAAAGATAACTCTGACGAACTCCGTTCACTCAATTTAGAGTCGCTAAATAACATGAATTTAACGTTATTTATCACCCTTTATTTTCATATACATTTAAATACGCTAATAAATAATAAAAACATTCAAACCTCCTTCGTTTCCGCATGACAGCAGAGCCTGTGAACTCGTTTTCTTGATGTTTAATTCCATTATAGACACCGTGTGGAGATGTTTTCTCCGACATGTGTCTGTGTGTGTTGCAAGAGTGATCAACATCCGGGTTAGAGGTCAAATACTGAACACTTGCTGCAGCGCCCTCTATCGACGAGGAAGACCGTGTACTGCGCTAGACCGTGAAGTTGGTTGAAATTAGTGAAACAACTGCATTTATACAAAGAAACAAAAACAAAAAATACATAAACTAGCAGAAAATGATGGATTAAATTATATAAACGCCATACATTGATTTATTCACACGAGAAAAAATAGCTAAAAGGAGGTGTAGCATGTTCGTGTCTATGGTTCGTGTACTCCCGTCTATAGCATCAAAATAATGCTGATTTCAAGCTCCTTTCAGAAACTCGGATTTTCCAACATCATATGTCGTTCGTCTCATTTTCAGCGTGTTTATGAGATTTGGTAGGATGTGCTCAGATAATCAGTTTGTTTCTGCTCATGCCTGTTCAGTCACCACTTGATGCATGACTTTTGGCAGTGTTTAGAGAACTAAGAGTGCTGTGATAATTATTGTATTATGTATGAAGATGATTGATTGGAAATACTACTAGCCCTATTACTTTTCAGTCGTAATTTAGAGAACACGCTATAACCATAGGCTATAACAGATGGGTATAACATTTTATGGTTGAGATCACAGAATAAGGTAAAAGCAAACTTAAACAAATAACTTGCAAAACGGTAATTAACATATTTTTTAAACTGTCCAGTTGACTTTGCTCCACTACGTTTCTGTGGGTTGCATCATCCAATCTATCAACCTGTCAAGTTTGATCCCAACATTTTTTGAGCTTTCGGTGTCTTTTGTATCTGTTTGAGGGAGGTTTTACGATAATTTTCCCGATCAGAAACTAATTCTCCCACTATCGATACGTTATGTGAACGCAGCACCAGTGTGTGGCACTTTTTGTTCTGACCAGAACAAGCACAAAGTCAGGTAAGACATCTCACTCAGACAATTTTCCAAACACTAAAGTTGTCTGTAACTCAATACAAATCTGTTAAAATATCGAATCTAGCCAAATATTTCTGAAAGTTTAAAGGTGATTTAAGTTACAACGACGAAACATTGTGGTTCACCGTCGTTAAGTTAACCCAGAATCAAAAGTGAATCAAACCAGACGTTATTTATGATATATTGAAGCATGAAGGAAAAAATAAATATGTTGCCCCATTTTATTTATTGTTTTTTTCTTTAATTTAATGAAAAAACTCTAAATTTTAGCCATTTCAACTTGTATTCAAACATTAGCAATATAGGATTTACTTGTTTTTAGTTATTATTTCAATTATTTATTTAAACAAGCTGTCTTGTACCACTTCAATACTTTTTAGATTTATTATTTTAATGTGCTTTAATTAAACAAATGTATCAGTTTTGAGCAATTCAATTATGTTTTTAGATGTAAATATTTTGTATAGTTAGATGTATTCTTTTTTGCCTAATTTCTACTTTCTTGATCTTATATTTTCACACACTGTATGTTTTGATGCTTATATTTAATTAATATTCCATTTCATTTGATGGTGTTAGAGATATTTGGTTTTTGTTTTTAACTCTATAAAACCCTTTGGATTTCATTTTTTAGAAATGTGTCTTTAATTAGATGAAAAAACAAAAATTTACGTTTATTGTTTAACAATTTCAACTTGTATTCAAACATTATCTATGTAGGTTAAGTTTTTATACTTATATATATTTTTTATTTTTATTTTTTTTATTTTAATGGTGTTAGATATATTATTATTTATTTTTTAACTTTATAAAGCACTTTGGTTGCTCTTTGTATGAATAAGGCTTTATAGATAAATTCCTGGGTTTGTTTTAGACCAGGGGTGTCAAACATACTGCCCGCGGGCCAAAACCAGCCCGCCAGAAGCTCCAATCCGGCCCGTGGACGACTTCCCAAAGAATGGCAGAGAAGACACTAACTACAATTTTTCAATATAAGTAACTACTATTTCAGAATTGTCCTCTGGGAGTCGCATACAATCATAGTGCTGACGGAGCACACTGGGAGAATATTCACAGTTTGCATGGTGGAAATTCATAGACTTTTTAGAGTATTTCAAGATCCAATGGACACTAAAGTTTTCGTATATGTAAACTTGTAACAGCAGGAGCGGTGGATCCACCTTTTTTGAAAAAAGGAGCCACATATCGCGCGCATGCTTACCATACATGTGCGTACGTCATAGGTGCGCTCCGTTACTACTACTAGCACTAGCACCACACCCCTTGCAAGCAAACACACACACACTGTCCAGCAAGCAAACTGTTCATGCTGGAGCTGAGGGGTCCATAATAGTCAACTTTATATAATATAATATTATATATGATATTTTGCCCCACTATGAGACTCTCTTGGCAAACAATACAACAGCTGTTTTAAAAAAAAAAAAGATAGTTCATGTAATGTGGACATTATCAGAATGTGCTTGTACTTTTTGCAATAAAAAAAAAAGATAAAATGTTGAGTTGTCCTTCTCTATAGGTTGTTATGTTATGAATGTACTTGTCCGACCCACTTGAGATCAAATTGGGTGACCCCTGAGCTGAAAAGAGTTTGACATCCCTGTTTTTGACAGTTTATCATCTTATGCGCATGCGTGCGATTAAAATCTACGCTCTCCTGAGTGGTGCATCTTCATGAAATAGACGATCTGTGGTAGCACTCTTCGGTGTGACGCGGCTCTCTGTCAGTCAGGCTCACATCTTCTTCTGTTGGATAAAATGCGCCCGCTGAAGAAAGGTAACGTGTGAAAAAGACATAAAACAAGGCGACAGGTAGAGTTAGTGGTTGGTTGTGTTTTTATGTATGATCAGCTAACACTGTTTCCTGCGTGCTCCTGGTGAAGAAAGTAACAGTAGCCGTGCTCCCTGCTGTTTTGATTCCTTCACGGCTAGCTAACATAGCACAGAATCACAGCTAGCTAACAGAAACAAAAATACTCCACTAGCTTACATTACAGAGTTTGACAAAGATAGCAGTACATGTTAGTGTGTGTTAAACACAGGCTATAAATAAAACTGTGACTTTAAAATAGACTGAGGGGATGTTAGAGGCCTGAGGAGTGATGAAATAGATAATAAAAGAGGGAGAAATAAACAAGAAACTATTTTAGCTTTATTGTATCTGTCAAATAGAAATAACCACACCCTGCTTTGCATTTCTCTTTCTGTCCTGGACATTAATTATGTCTGTATTCCAACTAATAATGCCCATAATTTACATTAAAATGCACCAAACATCTCACATTAAGTTAATTTTTACTGTAGCATTATTTAATGCGAAAAACCAGAATACTATTTTATTGTTTTAGTCCATTTTTGCTGGTTCAATCCTCTTAAATATGAGTTTTATGACAACAGATGAAGAGTTTGGGGGTTTTTGACTCCTGTTTTTACAGCATGATCAACTTTAAGTCATCATTTTGGGCCTTAGGAAGCTGCGAAAGGAGTTTTTCCACACTTATTTTCCACTTTATATCCAATCAGATCAATCTGCTCACCGTGAAAATAATTGGTAGATAATCCCATAAAACATGTAAGCTGCAGCCCTAATTTAATCTTGATCCTTTCTTGGTACACAGCCCTGCGTTTGTGATCATGAACAAATAGAATTTGTCAGCAACAGTATCTTTATTAAACAAAAAACCTGTGTCTCTGAAGTTTCCCTCATGTGGTTAACTCTTGAAGTGGCGCCTCTTCCCTTTAATGTGGTCCACACTTAGTTAGAAAACAGCTGCTCCACATTGAGTCTGTTCGCTCTCTCTGTTCCCCTGAATAAGAAGTGACTCAGCTGCTCCGTGACTGTGTGCTAACATCTTGAATAATGCCTCAGGCTACGTCTCCCTGATCTCTCACCTGTTCCTCTCTCTGTTGTCTGTCTTTAGATTGAGGTGTTCCCCAGTCCCTGAAGCAGTTCTCTATCATGGATGGTGCACCTGAGCCGGTGTGAACCAGTTCTACTTTAGCCTCATTTCCACACCGCTCTCAGACCTGATGACAGGAGATGAGACACAGCAGCCCTAGACCTCATCATGAGTATCCAGAGCCTGGGAGGAGCTATAGGGGAGTCCCTCGGCTCTAGCCTGACGGTGCGTATGAGTGGAGCAGGTGGCGGGTGGAGCGGTCTTTCACTGAAGCCTGTTTCCTCTGGACGGATTGCCTCTCTGTTCCAGACCATGGTGCCCACCGGATACACTAAACTACAGGATGAGCGTCTGGCGATGGTGGACCTTGGAGCGAAGCCTGAAACTAGCCCACTTCAGAACGGCTACAGACAAGAGACGTCACATGTGGAGAGCCGGCGGGTTCAGGACCGGGCCTCTCGGTCCTCTTTATCTTTATCTGACTGTGGAGACGGATACTCAGAGACAGAGCCCATGCTGGCTGAGAGGAGGCTGTCAGGAGAGGAGGCAGATGCTGAGGAGGAGGAGGAGGAGGAAGGGCAGGGGACTAATGTTCACAATATGCCTAAGGAGTCGCCGCTAGCTATGGCGCTACAGATCCTGGTGCCCTTCCTGCTGGCCGGGTTTGGAACAGTTTCAGCCGGGATGGTTCTGGACATCGTGCAGGTCAGCTGAGCCGTGATCCGACTTTTATTCAAACATGAGAGCTGAAGACAAGAACGGCTTTAACATCTACATGTAGTCTAATACATCTTAGCTCTTGTTTTCACTGTGGGGTTGAATGTTTCTCACAGTCATGACAAAATGTTCTCAGCAGAGAGATTACAGAGACGTGGGAACATGATGTCATTGCCGGAGCGAAGTCCAAAGGGGCGAAAAACACAACCAGACCATCACACAGGTTTTAAAGCAGGATTAGAGGAAAACTGAACGCTAATGCAACCTGAAAGTGTCGTAATGATTCAAAACTCTCCGGATAATTGATTGAATTTTGTAGATTAATAATGAGTATTATATTTCAAAGAGGTTGCAAGGCAAGGCAACTTTATTTGTATAGCGCATTTCATACACGAGGGCAAATCAATGTGCTTTACATTAAAAGATTAAAAGCATTAGAAACATTCAGACAGGCATAAAAGAACACAATTAAAATGACAAATATAATAAAACAGAAAAGAAAAGGAAAATTAGAAATATGTTAAAAATAAAAATAAAAATTGCATTTAAAGTGGGTTAAAATAATCTAAGATAGGAAGGCAGTGGCAAATAAAAAGGTCTTAGTCTTTGATTTAAAAGAGGTGAGAGTTGGAGCGGACCTACAGCTTTTAGGGAGTGTGTTCCAGATATGTGGTGCATAATGACTAAACGCTGCTTCACCATGTTTCCTTCTGACTCTAGGGACTGAAAGCAGACCAGTACCTGATGACCTCAGAGGTCGAGGTGGTTCATAAAGTAGTAGCAGATCAGCAATGTATTTTGGGCCTAAACCATTCAGTGCTTTATAAACCATCAGCAGGATTTTAAAGTCTATTCTCTGACAGACAGGAAGCCAGTGTAGAGATCTAAGAACTGGAGTGATGTGGTCTACTTTGTTGGTCCTTGTTAGGACTCGAGCAGCAGCATTCTGTATGAGCTGCAGTCTGATGGACTTTGCAGACCAGCATTTCTTAATGTAAAAGTCTCGGTTTTTGCGGATGAAGTCTGTTTTCTTTAAAGAGAGCTGCTTCAGGTTTCAGAATTACATCTTACTCCTAAATATAAAGTTACTTATTAAATATAAAGGTTTTTATTTTTTAAATGATAACCAAAAAATACAGAAAGTTCAAATTGATAAAAATAATTACTCTGAAGCAAATCTAGTTTTAGTTTTTATTTTAAATCGAACGATAAGTAGAGAAAAAGAGCAAATCCTCACATTTAATTGACTCAAATTATAATATTTATGGCTCCTGAAGGTTTTCTATCTTTATGTTTCACATTTTTACAGAAAATATTTTATTCTGTGATTTTATTTAATTTTATCTTTGTAAAAAGTATGTATGCTTTTAGAGTTATTGTATGCTTTTTATTGCCCATTTTGAAGCACTTTGTTACCTGTAATGAAATTGCAAAATAGATAGAATAGTATTATTATAGTAGTATAATAATAATATATTATTATTATTACTCTTCTGTAACGTTGTCAGACACTTAAGACACCAATCTGAGCCTGAGGTGCACGAGAACAAACACTTTTTATGGACGTACTTTAATGGCGCTCTTCTCCTCTAAGGGTTGCGTTTCAGCCGTCACAGCTTGTTTCGTGGTTTCTGGTTATCAACGAGAAGAACTCAAAAACAGTCCTCTACCTAGAAGTGATTCATATCCAAAAATGTCTCCCTGGTTTTAAAGCTTTTACAGAAATTTAAATTTAAATTCAAATGTAGAAATTCTGCAGAAGCCGGATGACTCTATCAGAGGAAGTTAAAATATTTCCTGCAGCTGATTTCAGTTTTCAGGACCTGGTTTCACTTCAGCAATGATTCAAGTTTCAGAAGAAAATTCAGTTTGAAATAGTTTGTGTTTTTTTCATAGATAGATGTATCTGAAGCGGAACTTGCTCAATTTACATAACTAGATACACATGAGCTGTAATCACTCCTCATAACATCTTATCCAACGTGGCTTCTTTGAATAACTGCTAGACAAACTACTTCATTGACTCTGTTGGATTCAGCCCAAGGGTTCACATGCAAATGAGGACTTCAGCTATCTTTGACTGTCATGTGAGGCTGAGTGAAGGTGGAGTAATGTGAGGTTTTACTCGTCTGTGTCGTCCGCAGCACTGGGAGGCGTTCCAGTACATCACGGAGATCTTCATCCTGGTTCCTGCTCTCCTCGGCCTCAAAGGAAACCTGGAGATGACACTGGCTTCGAGGCTGTCAACAGCTGTGAGCTTAAAAACACACAAACACTCACTGACTTAGAGACACGGGGGAGGTTTCATGTGCAGTGTGATGCACAAAGACACAAAGTTAACTTAGTTTTTAAACTCACTTGGCGGTAGTATGTTACGATAAAGTTAAGGCCAATGACTTAAAGCTGGGGTTGGTATTCAGATTTAGATACACTTTTTGTTATACTGGTTAAAATGATCCGTTTTTGTGTCCCAAAATTCTGCCGTTCTGCCCGCCTCCTGCGCGTACATTTCCCCAGCCTGCACTCCGAGTCCCCGTCCCCTGCCTCTGCTTCCCCTGACTCTACTGACTGCCTCTCTTGCTCGACCTCGGGCCTGTCCCCTCTGACCCGATGAGGTGCTTTGCTCAGGACTGTAGTCCGGATCAGAGTCTAAAAAGCTCTCACCATAGGGGGTCTGACAAGCAAAAAAATTAATGACATTTACTAAGTCCTACAGAAAATGTATATGTATCGTAGCGTCAGTCCGGACACTGTAGGGATGACGAGCCGATTCGTGAACACGTTGAGCTTTACTAACCGGTCACTAACCGGTTGGCCGTGATCACGCCAACCAACAAAACAACAATCAATGTTTGAATGAATGAAAAACTTCTCCTCTTATCTCTCCTCTCTCCTGCTCACACACTCTACACCTCAGTCTCCTGATGCCTTCACTGGTTGCAACACTGTAGGAATTAAGAACATCTACACTGAACACGTTTAACAAACAGTAGAGCTGTTACAGTATTACAAGTATTATAACTTTTCTCCTGATATCGTGTCACCAGTACAACTGGATAATGCTAGCATGACAGTTGTGAGTACTAACAGCAGCCATGTTTGTTTGTGTTTTTAACTCTCACTATGATAATGTTTTGGTGAGGACCGGTTTTGAATCAGTCACGATCATATGGTCGCAAGTCAGCGAGGGGGGGGGGGGGGGGGGGGGGTCGTTTTGGAGGAGCTCCGAGGGAGGAGGGGAGGGGTTAGACGGAGTCATGAGGAAATGCTACATTCAAATTCATGCTAGTTTTCCGAGACTACCAACCCCAGCATTAATATAAAGATGAATGAGTCAGTGCTGCAAGGGTCGGCTTCAGGAGACGCTATACTGACATACAAAAACAAAACACACCCATAAAACGCTGTGACTCCCTCAGGTGGGTCCAGTCCTCAGCGTCATAGATTATCTGAAGTTCAGTGACTCTTGTGTTAGTGTTTGTTAAACTTCCTTCCACCGCCCATCCTCTACTCTGATAATCCTGAGGAGCCTCGTGTGTCAACAGAGCTGTCAGTCAATACGTCACCACCCCTCTTTATGTCATCAACTTCACAGAAAAAGAAACACTGTGACATAAGTCAGCATGATCAGAGCTAATCATGACGACAGAAACCATGTTTGAGAAAAGTTCATTAGATGTAAAAGTTAGTTTTAAAGTTTGACTCATGTCCCATCTGTTAACATGAAGGAGGCGGAGCTTTATGCCTTGAGCCTGGTTTAATATCTCAGTTGAATTGACGCACTGTTAGTGACATGCTCCTCATCCAAAATGTGATGGAATGTTCCTGCATTTACAACATTCCGGAATCTTCGTACGTTCTGTCTCCTTCTTTGTAACAATCGCTGTATGATCAACGGCAACATTTCCCACACTGCCTACACTATATCCCGTGTAATAAATGGACGTTGTCTCTGTGACATCACCCATCTGTTCTTGAAGCTCTGTTTTGAAGCCAATCATCGGCAGGTGCCATATTGGAAATGCTGAACTCAACATAACTTCTGTCGATCTAGGCTGTTTTCGAAACTGCCTACTATACTAACAGTACGTACTGATTTGGCCAAAATTCAGTATGTGATAAGTAGTATATGAAGAAGAGAAAAATCTGCAGTAAGCCAAAACTCCCCGGATGTCTACTGATTCAGGAAAATTTCTCAGTATGCATCGGACCAGTCTGCCTCGCGTACTGTTTCCCACAATGCACAGCACTCGTCCCGCTTTTTCTTTTTTCTTCTTTTTTGACGGGGGGAACTTCATTTTTAGGCGCTGTGAAAATTATTAAACTCCATATAAACCACTTCTTAACTAACATAAGTGATGCTAAAGAAGCAGTTTACCTATCAGCTTGGCCGTTGTTTACTTCTGCTTCCCGAAACTGGGAATCCAGTGACGTCTGACCCAGCGTAATGCAACACAGATCGAACAGAACAGTCATACTACATACTAAATTCAAACGCAGTATGTAGTAGGCTGTACCTACTGCCTACTACATTAGTATGTAGTATGTAGCAGGTCGTTTCGAAAACAGCCTTAGTATGAGGTAAAGAGGCGGGTCTTTAGCCTCCTCGCTAACAGCTACAGGGTGCTCGTCTGTCAGTTAAGCCAGCCATGCCCTTATTTGGGCAAAACATGGAAGTTTAATATCTTCAAAATAACGAGTTATAATAAATTCACCCCGTACAGTGTGTGCTGATAGAGAAATGAGCTATTCAGACCTAAACGGCTTTTTGAACCAGGCTGTAAACATGTTTATTTCTGCTGTAAAGATCGTCTCTGTGAATGGGTGTGTATATGATTGCTGGTGTTTCTGCTGCCAGCCTCTAGTGGACACTCGAGGAACTGTAGTTTTTCACACTTCCATATGGGCTTCATTTTTTAAGAGCAAGACGCTTTGATGCACAAGTATGTAGTGCCCATTACGGCATAGAGTCAACGCAGGAGTATAAAGCAGGCTTTATTCTGCAGCAAGAGGGAGCTTTCACTTTTGGGGCAGCTGTCATTACATCCAGCTTTTTTTATACAGTCTAAAAATGTGCAACGGAAATAAAAGCAGTGCGGCTTACCAAAGTAGTTTTAGCTCACTGCTGCTGATTTTAAAGAGCTACTCTGGAAACATTTCCTCACGCCTTGGCTACAACCACATCCAAAACTTTATTGTTTTATCATTCAGCTTTCTTTGGTTTCAGACATTTACCTGAACTTTGCCATCATTATGTTCTCTTTCTTTAGGACACACTGATGGATATAAACTGTGACATGACTGGTTGAGGCTTCGGTTCTGTTTCCTTTAGAAGATTATATTTTAATTCAAACATTGACTTCCCCTCTCTGCACTGTTACTGCTGACCTTCTGTCAGATAGAGCTGCGTCATTGTTTGTGGTTGTATCTAATCTCCAAAGGTCTCTCCATGTTGTTATCATAGGTCATCTCTGTGACACACTGTGCAGCTGCTGCAGTCTGTAATTACACCTCTGCCATCCTTTACTCTGTCAGGTGGAGCGAAAGGAAATGGAAAAGTTGAAAGAAAGTCGGATGAAATACTGACTTTGTCCGTCACACACTCACTCTCTCTCTCTTCCTTTTATAAGAAAAACAACATTTACAGAGTTTTATTATTTTGCAGCGTTTCGTATAAGCTTCAGGTCGTTTGGATTTTTGGAGTGGATTAGGAACGAGTCGAGGAATTTGCTGATGTTGCAGAGAGAGAGAGTGATTTCAAGAGTGAGGTGAGACGGTTTGCTGCAACCTGAACGGCAGAACAGTCAGAAGGCAGATTTACTGCTGCACTTAAACCTCTCAGAGTTTGAGCAATGAGCTAGAGAGAGAGAGAGGCTTTCCTGTGAGAGAACAAAGAGTTCAAACATGCAGCATGTGATCTCTTCAAAAACTGTCACTCTGCACAAATCTGAAAGTGCATGAAGTTCTTATCAAAGATGACTTTCTTTGTTTGTCTCGGATGCTTTAACGCTGCAGAGTGAAAGAAGATGCAGAAGTGACGGGACAGCATTCTCTCTTTGTTTGCTTTTTGGCTCCCTGCATACAGGCTCCACATTCACGGCTCTGTGTCAACACGGACAGCAGAGCTCAGTGGGAGCTGATCCTCCTCAGCGCTGTCCAGAAAAACTATTTGTCTTCACTTTGCTGTTGTTCTCCTCAGGCAGAAACAAACAGAGGTTCACAGTGTGAGGTTTATAAGCTGCACAGAAGACAGCAGCTTTTACAGCCAGGGAGGAAAAACCTTCATGTGGTGTTAAATACTTCACAAAAAGAACAAATATGTTTGAAACTACTCACATGAAGATATCTGCCATCAATAATGAATAAAACTCCTCTTTGTAGACTTTCAGAGAAGTTTAAAGATCAGATAAATTAAGATGTGTTTACACCAAACAAAAGAAACAAGAGGGAAGAAGAAGAATCACAGATCATCACCAGGGGAGCTTAATCATCATCAACTGCAAACCATCATCATGAAATATTAAAGATGGAGGATTCATTTTTAATTCTGCTTATTCTACATGTCAAAACTGGCTTTAATAGTTTATCAGCTCGAGTTTGGGGATGATATTTCACTCTTTTGTTTTTTACAAGGAGTGTCGAGTGAGATAGATTGTGGGGTTGAAATGAAAACTGTATCAAACTGCATCAATTGTGGGATGTGCTGTTTTGGATGCAAGCATACACTCACGGCCAAATTCTACCAGATCCGTGTCCAGTCTGTCTCCGATCCGTCACAGCACCGGATCTGATAGGTTTCTATTCTAGTCAATGTGTTAACTTCCACTGGATCCGCTCCGTTGCGTTCCGGCGGCGTCGCTGATCCAGCAGGTCGGAACGCAACTGATCAGATACACAAGACTTCTATTTTTGACCGTACTCTATGTTCTATTATTAACAAAGACTCAACATCAAGACAGGATAAGATCCAGTCCCATCTTACAGACAGGACTCAGTCTGATCTCATCTTAATCCACCATGAGCAGAGCACTTTGCAGCATTTAGCAAGTTACAGTGGCAAGGACAAACTTCCTTTAACAGGTAGAAACCTCCAGCAGGACCAGACTCATGTTAGACACACATCTGCTGGGAGCGTGTTGGAGAGAGGGATAGAGAGAGATGAAGACAGAGAGATGATAGTGGTCATGTGATGCATTGTGGTTGCAGCCGTGCTTGCAGTAACAGCATGTTTGCGATAAGATGATCACAGGAAAGAGCAGAACCATTTCCATTCACAGCTACAGCGGGCTGCAAGTCTTCTTCTGCAGGTTTTATCTTGTGGTTAAGTCAAAGTTTGTGTTAGTGCAACTTTTAGATAACATTTTTGCAATTTGCAAGCAGCTCCAAAAAGTGCTGAAATAAGCCAATTAAAATGAGCATCATCCACCCACTGCAGCACTGACTGGTCCTCTGACTGTACTGATTCCACTTCATGATTATGACTTGTTGACTTACATTGTTGTTGTTTTTGTAACCTGTCAAGTAAAACACAGAGTTATTTTCTTCTTGTAATAACTGTGTTATGTCTTCTTCTGTCAACGCAGGTGAATGTGGGCAAGATGGATTCCCCCATCGAGAAGTGGAATCTGATCATAGGAAACCTGGCACTGAAGCAGGTAATCACACACATTGATGCCTTTTACTCTATCCATCCTATTATTTTTATATTTTCATCAGTTTCTACATAAACAGACACAACCTGGTTTACTGATTTGTTTTTAGAGCTTTATTTATGGACCTTTTTGGCCATAATTTTAATAAAAATGTCAGTTTGGTTTATATTTGATACAGGCCCAAAGCTGATGTTAAGAAGCCTATTATTTTAATTTATTTACTATTATTTATATTTATGTTTATTTGTTATTTATTCTTATTTTTATTTATTTATTCTTCATTTATTTATTTTATTCAGTTAAAGCGCCTTTAAGTACCTAGAAAAGCACTATACAAGTCTTATAATTATTATTATTTATCAATACTGTTCTATTTTTCTAGAAGCGATGTTCATGCAATTGTTTTTATGTGTTGAAACTCATGATGATTCTTTTTTGGGCTGAGGTTGATGTTTACTCAGACAGTTTTCCCTGATTTTAATCTATGATGTGGGACTGAGTACAAGCTCTGCTAATCATTCACCCACACGCTGATAAACACACCATAACACACGTTGTATCAGTGTTTTGACGAGCTCTTCGTCTGAAATGTTACGCAACAACATCTGCCAGCAGGAAGTGTTATGTAATGGATGTGAAAACTGTACCTGGAAATGGTGTTGGCTTCAGAGTTTCACAATCATGTTTATATAAAACATTACCTGATAATCCTGTGAGCACTGTGTGTCTGTTTCACATGTGTAGTTCTCTCTGATCAATAAAAAACACAGCAGTGATCCCCTCCTCTCTCCTCCAGGTTCAGGCCACTGTTGTGGGTTTCTTGGCTGCTGTTGCGGCCGTGGTTCTCGGTTGGATCCCAGAGGGGAAGTTCCAGATGAGCCATGCTGTGCTGCTCTGCTCCAGCAGCGTGGCCACAGCCTTTATAGCCTCTCTGCTGCAGGGTAAACACACACACACACAGACACACACACATACAGAAGAGCACCACAATTCAAAATAAGCTGTTCACACTGTCACTGTGGAGAGCCGGGTCACTTCAGTCCTGTACAAACAAACCAAAAAAGACAAACTGGAATAGCTGGCCAGCGGTTACGGGCCTCCACCAAACTGTCAAGTTTACAACCAAAGTCTGAACACTTATATAACACATGAGGGAAGATGATGAGAATACACTTCAAGGTATAAATAAAAGGAGGAAGCCCTGCACTGCTCAGACGGATGATCCCTTCTTCTCCAGATGATAGTACAGAAAAGGAATGTGTGGTATTAAACCTTGAGTTTAAAGCACTCAGTCCTCAGGTCAGAATATAAACACATTAGTAGACCAGTCTTTTATCACCTAAATCTGCTCTGTTTATCTGCCTTTAATCCAATCCACTTTATTTATATAGCACATAAAAAAAGAAGAAAGTTTACCAAAGTTCTGCACAGTGAGGTAAAATAAGTCATAGATGAAATAAAAGTAATGAAAAACAATAAAAGAATCCTCATAAAATACTTTTAAAAAGACTTAGAGACACATAAAAACACTTTGAAATGGTCTTATCTCACCTTGATATGGGGAGCTTTTTATTCTGATTTAAGGAATCTTTCTGCCGTACTTGCAGCAACACTTCCTGGTTACATTTTTTGGTATCAGTAGATCAGTTGGCAACATTTTTGCAAAAACTACTTTAACAAATGGTTGAATTCAGTCCATTTGTTCCAGAGGAAAGTGCTCTCCTCTCTAAGACAACATCGAGATAACTGATAGAGATAAAGCATTCAAGATAATGAGTCAGATATGAGTCTACAGTAAAATTAGTCCCACAGTATTTCACTGGGTCCAGGTTATTTTTAAACACACCAATATTCCCCCATATCTAAAAGAGTTCCTGGTCCCAAATACCTCTTTCTATAAGCATCATCCCTTCTTCATTGTTCCCAGAATCTATAAAGAAATTGTGACCACTTTCCTCCCCTCCAAGTCAAATTTATTCACTTATTTAAAAACAAGCTGTCCCTATTTCTGACTTTGCTTATATTTTAATGTGATTTATTTCTGCCCTTCATACTGTTGATAATGGAGTTGGAAGTGAGTGAGTGAGGGAGAGCTGTCTATGGGAATCCATTGAAAATGCTGCAGCTCAAGGGGCTACCCAATAATAAATTCAAATTCAAAATACAGTATGACCTTAAAGTAGTGTTGGTTCATTAAATTTGTGCCAAATATGAAGACGTTTTCTCAAGATGTCTGGGAAATAACATGTACATAATACAAATTTTGTTACCTTTTTCATAGTTAATTTATTGTAATTAAGTGTTTTTTTAATTTTAATTCCTAGATATTTGCGAGTTCCATCTCATAAAGTAAAAGTATTTTTTTAAATGTACGATATTAGATAAAAAGTTGTTTTTTTCTCCTCAGTTTTTCGCAAAACTTGTCACCAAATTATATTTTTTAAAACTCCTAATATTTTATTGAAGTGTGACTCAATAATAAAGTATTATGTCAGCTGCAGAGCAAGATACAATTAAATCAAAGTTGTCAGCTGTAAATGTGGTTGCCAAAGTTTGGGTTGCAAGACGCCTTCCAAAGAAGACATCTCCAAAATAATTATAGACTAATTAAAAAAAAAATTAAATTGCATATTTTATCTTTTATTGTGAAAATATGGACAAAAATAATTGTTAAATCTGAATTTAAAATGAGTTTTTATTACATTTATTTTTTTCTATTAAAAAAAAATCAGTTTTTCTGCAATGTTAAGGACACTGAGAGTCACCAGTCTGTAGCACTGTCGTTTTTTTTTTGCATGCTGAAGAGTTTGAGAACCCTGTACTGTAAAGCACACACTGTTCATTATGCTGCTGTAATGTCTTCATGAATGATTTATTTAAAAGATGTAACAATCATAATAGCACTGTGTATTTCTTGCTGACAGTTAGTGTGTAAAGCCATGTTTGTTAGTCACATCCTTCGCCCTGTTTGTGTCCAGGTATCATCATGGTGGGTGTAATTGTGGGCTCGAAGAAGACGGGCATCAACCCAGACAATGTAGCCACGCCCATTGCAGCCAGCTTTGGCGACCTCATAACCTTGGCGATCCTGGCCTGGATAAGCCAGGGCCTCTACAAGTGCCTGGGTAGGTGACACTCTACTACTCACACTACTACTCACACTACTGTTACTATACAGTCATAGAAGATGAGCTGTGTGACTGCAGCAGGAGCGGGTGACCATGTGCATGAAGAGCTGACTGTCTGTAGGGTTTATTACAGCTGATAACTTTATCAGACGTAATTCTACAGATACGTCTTTACACCTCAGGGAAACTCTTATCTGTCGGCTCTCTGCTGCACATGATTTGCACATCCTGCTTCATAAAATGATTACATCAATTAAAAGATACTTCCTGCATCCTGGTTGTGCACAATATCCTCAAAAGCCTCCTTCACATTCAAACACTGGTCATTTTGTAGATCATTTCAGGACTTTGAGGAACTTGCTTTTCAACTTACTGTGGAAGATTTTCTCCGTCAGACGTGCTCTCACTGCTCAGAATACTCCTCTGGTTAATGTGAGGCAGGCTGGAGATGATGTCATGTGGTGACTGTTTCTAGGTTTATGTCATCAAGTAAAAGGATGATTCTGCAACACAAACACAACAGTTATAAACATAATACAGACAACGTGTAAAGCACAGAAACACATATCATCCCCCTGTCCTCTTGCTCCTGCTGCGATGACACACCAGTTTACTCTGACTTCTTGCAGGAAAGTCATTAGAGGGCTGGCAGGAGAGAGTCCAGATAACCTGGGGGAGAAATGTGGCTGTTTGTGCAGCCCACGTGGATAAAGTTGAGACATTATCAGGAGTTTTGTGCATTTTTATTTTGCAGGGAACTTAAAAAGCAATCAAGATACTTCAAGAGAAATGTACAGACATCTAACCTTATCCCATCAAGCCTCACCAGGTGTATGTTGTATAAAAAAAAAAAATGTTGTTGCTGAAATCAGTGTTTTTTCTGGCACTGGTGCTGTCATGATTTGGCAAACAGGAAGAGGCAGCTTGAATTTTGAGTCTCTGCCTTTGCTTGTAGTGCAACAAGCTACAAAGCTACATCCAGTAAAATGTGCATCAAAATATGAATGCAGAGGACGTTCTGGACGGGGATGCATTTTGCAGTTTTTTGGCTGACTGGATATTTGATCATATGCACATGAAACTTAATGAAAAATTTGATTTGACCAAGTTTATTTTGGCGCTTTTATGCCCTCATTGAGAGGTTAGGATTGTGGATGATGTAGGAAGCTGGGGAGAGGGAGTGAGGAATGACGTGTGACAAATGGCTGTGGGTCAGAATTGAACCTGGGTCATTTGCTTAGAGGACTATAGCTTTTTCACATGAGACGTGCCATTTAAAGACAAGCCAGCGCCCCCAGTTGATTTTTTTGTTTTCAGCCGTGACTTTGGACTGCTGATTTGAGTTTCTACCTGCCTGACCGCTGTTACACCTTCACAATGCAATGTACTGTATCTGCAACTATCCCCTGTTACACCTAAATCCAAAAGACCTCTCTGTCTTTCTCTAATTGTGTATGCTCAGTTTGTATTATTATAATGAAGAGTCACAGGTGGGACTTCTAATGGTCTTAATGAGCTGTTACTTTGTGAACCCTTTGTAACATCAGGAATATAATCACCTATTAAGCACATTAAAGTGAAGTATGACCTTCTGTCTTTCACTGCAGTGCTTCATTTCCTTCTGATGCAGGTAGACAAACTCTCTGTCCAGCCAATAACTTTCTCCACTGAGACTCTGCTACAGCGCCGTAATGAAGCTCTGCGAACTCTCCCATGATGGCATGGTGTCATTGTGTAATTTAACTCACTGTCATGGTGTTGTTGGAGCAGGGTGGCATGATGTGTATACTATACACACAGTGAGAGCCAAAAGCACACACACACACACACACACACACACACACACACACACACACACACACACACACACACACACACACACACACACACACACACACACACACACACACACACACACACACACACACACACACACACACACACACACACACTCTGCTGGTCCTAGCAGCTCTGACAGTTACAGTGACACTGTTTATGTCACTACCTGATCTACATCGATGGTGAGGTGTGATGATGTCTTCCCTCAGCTGTTAGTTTCTGTGTGAGATGATAATTGGTCTACATTTATGTTCCTGTGCAAATATGATATTTAGAGATTAAGGATGAGACATGATTTATGAATTCTTGAACATTCATTCACTTGTTAAAAATCGGAGAGTTGAAACGAATAGTTTTTCATTTTTAAAGTACATTTTTTATCATGTTCACCTGTGCCTTGTTGTAATATGGTATTTACGCCAAACGTTTGCTACAGAGCGTCTTAAAACTGTTTGCTAACCACATTCAGTGACAGGAGAAGAAGAAAACAGCGACAGTCGCTGGAAATATGTGTGTGGTGGTGTGAGATTCAGAAACTGAGAACACTGCAGAGACTTAGCATGACTGTAAAATGTAAACACACACACCAGGCTGCTCGATTACGAATAATTGCAGAATAGATGCTACTGATTATCGAGGAAGTATTTTGGCTTGAAATGCCCATCCCTACTAGGGATGTAATAATGAAATCAACCAACGATTCAATTTGAAACCCAATGTTTGATTCACGTGAGATTCTCGAATGACTTTCATAAAAACTGCATTGAACCCAAAATGTAAATGATTATTCTTTTATTTCAATTCTCAGATATGGACAGTTGTAAAGTAAAATTTTCTCTTTTATTTTCTTAAATGTTTTCATTTTGAAAGTGTGATGTAACTCAGAAATAAAACCACTGCACACTTTTTTCACTACCTTGCAAAAATACCTTGTTGTAAAATTTCAACACAATTAAAATGAAGTTGAATGTGAATGATTACCAAATCAAAGCATTCAATATTAAAACAAATAAGGTAAATCTCTTTAAATGAAGAAAAGTGCAGCTTATGTTCCTGGCTTGGATGTTATATCTGTAATATATCCTTCATGCTGCACCGACCTGGTTAATGAACTACAGGATATAATTTAATAGACGAGAGCAGGATGATAAAATTAAATGAGGCCACCAGAGAAAATCAGCAACAGAGGAAACAATCCAAGATTTCTTATTTTAAAAATAATTTCACATCCAATGTTGCAGATTTTGCAACTAGATCTTCAAAGCTCCCTTATGCAAGGAGAAAAAACAAGCAATCTGGACAAAAATAATCAAAGTATTTAAATGTAATCTTTGATTCAGAGAAGCACATAAACCAAGCACTAACACAGAGAGCTGTTTTGTTTAGAATTTACATTAGGAAAGGGAATTTAGCTTTAATATGATGTTTTTACAAAACATTAAGAAGGAAGCTTTATTTTGTAGAAGCGTTTAATGCATTTATAAAAAAAATGTTAATATAATTTCACCTCAGCCTTTTATTTTGTGTTTCCTGCGTCATCTAAATGGAGTCGTCTTTCTGATATTTGCCTGATTGCATTTGAATGCAGCACTACTGGTGGCATCCTCTTCAATAAGACCAAAGTTGAAATAACACAGACTTTATCTTACTTGGATTTAAAAATTGAGTTAATTTCTTCTGAGTTAGAAATGTGTGTGAACCTCAGATCTTTGAGGAGCTGTGCAGTGAGACAGTTCCCCCTCTCAGCCACTAGAGGTCCCTCCTGCCTCACTCTCACATAACACACCAGCCAGGTCTCTCTGTTTCCCTCCTGCCACACATTCCTCATGTTTGATTCATCTCACATGCAGACCTGTGTTGCACCACCTTGTAATACTCAACACAGCGTTCACTGGAAGCTGTTTCCTCTGGTTAGCATCTCACACTAACTAACCTTGTCAGATCTAATTGTGTGTCATAGATGTTTCCCACTATGAAGGGAACATGTTTGCGCTGTGAGCTAACTGTGTTTAACACACTTCAGATTTGATATTTCCACAGCAGGGCTGTGCAGCGAGGTCGTGTCGCTCCCAGGACAGTGGCTCTGTTGTTCCCGAGCCCAGCCACACAAACACTTTCCAGCTAAACGAGAACTAATGGTCAGTTACAGTCACTCTCAAGCAGATGGAATTTAAATCATGATGATGTATGCAGATATGAACCTAATGACTCTGATTCCTTTGATTTTAAAGCAAACGAGCAGAGAGGAGATGAGACACGTCTGGTCCATTCAGGTTTATTTTTAAAATGCTTTTAACAAACAGGATTATAAAGAAAGAGCTTTAATAAAAGGACGAGACGAGCTGGTATAATTAGAGCACCAGAAAGGAGCACAGACACTAAGAAATGGGGCCAGAGCTTCACAGTGAGCATGCACAGTCAGTGTGTTTGTGTAGATGTGGAAACATTGGGCCATTTCAGGGCAAAACTCCAGAGAATTGATCCAAGATATGAAACAGGAGCTGCGATAGAGCTAGATTAATAAATCTGCTCGGGTCTAGACTCCGGCTGCTTCTACACCTGCAGAAATGTATAAAACACATTTTACACTATCACAACAAATACAATAGTAAAAAAGACGGAGGACATTATCAGCACTTTATTTTGCTGCAGTGTTGATGCTGGGAGAGAAAGCAGAAGAGATTAGTGTGCCAACATATTTACCAGACACTTTCAATTTTGAGCAAAACTACCCGGCAGCATGAGTCAGAGCTGCAGCTAATTCAAAAATATCTCTGCCTCCTGCAACTCTGAATAAACCATTTAGCAACTCAGCAGTTACCAAATTCATTACAGAGTGACCATAAAATGTGCAAAGTCACTCTTTATCAAATATATACCTTTAATGATTGTTAGTTATAGTGGTAGTAAAATGACTTTAACTGAGATTAAGTCATAATCAATACCAGAGAGCAGCAAGACTTTAACAAGACTTAATCAGATTGGGTCAAGTCCAAGAGCAATGCAGGGCAAGTACTAGTCCACATCTAGTCCCACTCTCCAGGACATGCTTCCTCTTAAATGTGGAAAATGCAAACTGTGCGCATTCCTCAATTTAATCTGAAAGATCCAGTTTCCCATAAAAACACTAAGTAAGATTAATTTTCATTCACATTTTTATTTGCAGCACAGTGGTTTATACAGTCTGTGTCAGTTTGTGTAATGTGTGAAGTATCGGCTCTCATTTAATGTGGAAAATGCAAACTGTAGGAATTCCTTACATTGATCCAAAAGATCCATTTTCCCATAAAAATCAGATAAACGTTACTTTTCATTCACATTTTTCACCTCCGTATGTAGCTCCTCATACAGTCTGTGTCTGTGTGAAAGTGTAACATCAGATAAGTCTCTGCAAAGCATTAAAACAGCATCACACAGGAAAAATGTTAAGATTTATTCAGTGAGGAATAAGAAATACCTTCCCTCGTGAGAATCAACCTCAGCGTATTCAACTGAAAGCCTTTGTTACGTTTTTTACTGTTTTATTTATATTTTACATTATACACATAAACAACATAACAATAAAAAAAACATACAAAAAATAAAAACAAAAAATTAGTAAACAAAAAACAGAAAAAAGAAGTACAAAAATAAACAAAAAAAAAGACAAAATACTAGTTAACAAATGAAAACCAGACAAAAAACAAGTTAAAAAATAAACAAAAAACACAAAAAATCTGAACAAAAGTAGAAAAAAATAGAACAAATAAACAAAAAACAGACAATAACAAGTAAACAAATTGACAACAAACAGACCAAAAACATGTTAACAAATAAATAAAAAAAGACCAAAAACATGTTAACAAATAAATAAAAAAAGACCAAAAACAAGTAAACAAAAACAAGTAAACAAATAAACAAAAACAAGGCCAACAGACAAAGCAAAAATACTATTTATACAGAAACTAATGGACTAATCAAACTGACAAGCTCAGCCTCAGTAATTTGAAATAACTTCCTCTTTGAATAATTGTTAGCTGATAAATAAAATAATCTAAATTCTTCTTCAACTCAAAAGTTGCACCGCTCTTACGAGTACGTCATAGTTATCCTTTATTTTCTGTTCATTATTACCTCAGTGCACATCTGTCCAAAGACCAAGGAGTATAGAAAAGGAGTTTTCAAATAACACACATTAGTTTATGAACCAAGTGTCTGTAATACTTTACTCCATATGTTTTTAAAATGAAATACTTTGTTCTTTTTAAAGGCTTTTGTTTTGTTTTTCCATAATCAAATAATAAAGCAGTTACATTTTTTAACATCCACCTCAACCAGTATATTTTCTCACTTGAACAAAACTCTTTAAGAAGATCTGACTCCACAGTGAGACGGTTGATGTGTGTTTTTCTATCATCTGTCTTAACATCCTGTGTGGGAAGGATTTAGTAATTAAACAAGGCGATGAGAGAGGAGCAAACAACACCCAGCAGCAAACAAGTAGGAACGTTTGAGTTGGTAAAAAGTTACACATTTAGTCTGTTTCTGTTTTTGTTACAAGCAAAGATAATGTTCCTTTTTGTGCATCATAACCCTCACGTAAAATAGGACGAGCTCAAACTAAACAAACTTTATTGCTGCAGAAAAACAATTCTGTTATAGCAGTCAGTTTTACTCTGTTTCCACATTAGTTATACCTGTGGCAGTACCTTTCTCCCCTGAGATCTTTTATCCACTCTCTCCTCTCTTAATAAACAGCAGCGTGCTCTGCCCGGCCTCTTTCTGTTTTTATCTTTCTTTGTGGACTTTATCTTTTTCTATCGTTTTTATTAGGATCCACATTAGCTGTCACTATGCAACAACGATTCTTCCTTAGGGGCCACAACAGCTTTACAGTAGTTTAGAGATAAAAGTTATGACGAACAACAACAATAAACAAATAATAAGAATGATGATAATAATACAATAAAATAATAATAATATAAAAATAACAATAAAATTCATCCTAATCTAATAATACTAATAATCATCTTATATCAATATCAATTGAAAATAATATAATAATAATAATAATAATAATAATAATAATAATAATAATAATGATACTCAAATAATAGTAATAACAAAACATTAATAATACCAATAACTGTCATCTAATAACAGAAATATTAAAATAATAATAATAATAATAATAATAATAATAAATGAACAGAAAACATCTACATACAATGTCAAACATTACAAAAATATATATATTTATATCACATAACAGCTCACTTTTTGATACATAACATTACAACATAAACAGGTCAAGTGTTGGAAAATTATTTAAACATACAACAATTTAATTTGAGGTTAACTCAAATCATTTTTATGTGTTCTAGATCTTTTTATAGAAGATGTGGCCTCTGAAGTATTTTAAATATCACTTTTTTAAAAGGTTTCACCTATGCTTTTGTTCTCATAACATGTGTGTGGTGGATTGTTGTTGAAGATGTAGTGCATCCAAACTATCCATAACTTATTTATCTGCACAAAATCTACAAAAGAACAGCATAAAGATGGCTAATATGAAGATGATGACTTACATCTTAATCAGTGCATGGACAGGAGGAACGAATGGATGTCTCCCCCTCTCTCTGATTATGCACATAGCATGTGACGCTGCTCGCAACTAGTATGCAAGAACAAGGAGAAATTATCTGGTATCTCAGGTGTCGATTTTATACGGATAGTAAAAGAAAGTTGCACAAATGGCCAACACTGTGTAGTCCATAGATGGATAGATCTTTATTTGTCCGTAATAAGGAAATTTGTTGTCACGGTCTGCACAAGAATACATACATAAAACATACATAAATAAACAATAAACACCCACCTAGCCTCACAACAATGGTGCAGATCATCCCACATGTAAACACACAGGACACATACTGGGGCATTTTGTTTAGAAGTGCTATGGCAGACGGGACAAAGCTCCATGCAAGGGAAACAGTGTCTCGCAACTCGAGGTCCGTCTCATGGATCAGCCCCCCTTGCAGAGGCTCTACATCCCCCCACACGGCGCTGACCCTCTCATGAAAGCTGGATATGTTATGTCAGTGCCTCAATTTTGCAGGAACAATTCAATCACCAGACCTTAAAGTCTGTCAACATGCCCCGGCATACGCCTGAATGTGACTTTCAGAAACCTGGATTTAATTTAATTTCCGACTCCGTCAGATCACCTTGTCATTACATACAGCATTAAAGCTCGACTAACCCTGACAGGCTCTTAGCGAGTGTAATCCCACTTTAAATGCACGGTTAACCCCCCTGAGAGAAATATCTCACTCCCCTCTCTGGTCCTTTCTTCATCTGCAACCTCATGCTGGGTTTTTCGGGCCCTCCTGTCACCGTAAATCATGGAGGCCTGTCATACTTATCATCACTATTGGGATCATCATTTACGTCCCGTGCATTCGGAGCGTCTCGTCATCTCTCAGCTAAAGCAGACAGTTGGCAGCCGCACGCTTCTTTCCTGGCAGAGTATTTAAGAGAAACGTATTCCACCAGAGAATGACAGGAATATCAATTATTTGTGCATTGGTTGAGGGAGACTAAGTGGCAGGTTGTCAGGGGTTCATGTAAACAATTTGACCTGTAGAAGACTATAATTGGAGTGCAGCTGATAGCTAGCTTTCTCTGTGCATGTTAAATACGTGTCAGATTCCCTGTCAGCATCTGTGAAGGAGCTGGGTGGATTTGGGACATGGGTCCTCTCTGCCACAGAATATCTGCCTCAGCTCTATATTTTGGGAGCGAAGGTCTGCTGGAGCCCATTATACCCCAAGCCCAACAGTGGGCTCTTTCTGTTCTGGGCTCAGGGACCGCAGAGATGATAAATCTGGGACTGTTTCCTAATGACAGTTATTTAGTGCCTGGACCAGAATCCAGCTGGAAACCTGTGGTGGCACTTAGCAGGTGCTTTACCCTAATTACACTTTAAAATAGTTGTGTCGTGCTTCATTATAGTTTGAACAAAGTGGTTTGGTTGTCGAGAGAGAGAGTGGAAGAAACCTTTCGCGTGCTGGAAAGCTAAATATGAGATCTGTGTAACTACATCACATTAACCTGAGCTGAAAACATCACAATGTTGAATGAGTTTACTGTCATCTTTAAAGTGGACTATACTCTTATATTTTTGGGGGTTAAATGACTGATGTTTTAATGTTTTGATAGAGGGTTATAGGGAAGGCACTGAGCTCAAAGATGAACCTTTCACCACCTTCCTGAATCTGCCCCGGGCATATTTTTAAAAGTTTATGTTCGCTGACATGCTCAGGAACAAGCCAAATATCTGATCCAAGCCAACAAACACATTAAAAAACAGTAACATCATTCACTCCTATTGCACAGCCTGCTCATATACCATAAACCATCCATCATACGGCTGGAGGCAACACTGATGAGGCTGCCTGCAGTGTCTGCAGACATATTTGTTTATGTTTTTAATCGGCCTCGTGAGCGCAGACATCAGTCGATGCTGATTATTTCAGAACGCCATCAATCAGCCCGATTAATCAGCTCCCCACAAGAGCTGCAGCTTTACAGACGCTCTGACCCAGTCGTCTAACAATCACAGTTTGATTCTTGTCAAAGTCGCTCACATCCTCACACTCGCACATTTTTCTGCTTCCTGCACATCAATTTGAGGACAAAATTTTGCTGATAAGTAAATCCCACCCACTGACAGGTGTTGTAGTAATAAGATGATCAAGTGTTGCTGATTGGTGTAAATCAATTATAAGCAGTGGTGGACAAAGTACACAGCTTCATTACTTAAGTCAAAGTGAAGATCCTCCTGGTCAAATATTACTCCAATACAAGTGAAAGTTACTCTGTTAAATGATTACTTGAGTTTAAGTCCTGGAGTACTTTCTTTCAAAAATACTGAAGTATTCAAAGTACTTCTTAAAATATCTCTATACGTATTTTCACAAAGCATGAGTGCAGTCAAGAAAGCATGGGTGTACATTCTTCTCCGTTCTGTTTTATGTAGAAAACATTATTTCAAATCTTAAATTTATACCATTCACAACCTCCAACCCCAAAAAGCACAATACTCAAGTAATTTTACTTTGTTACTCTCCATCACTGATTATGGGTTCTTGTTTGTACCACTGACAGGCTCAGATTGTCAGTCTTAGTGCCCAACAACTTCTCAGAGAGGATCCCTGTGCAAAAACACACATGTGAGGAAATCCCTTTTTTTTCAATCAGAAACAGTCGACAAGTCTCTCTCTACAAATCTGCCAAATTTCATTGGCCTTAACAGTAATTCTACCTCAGGAAACATGAACTGTCTCGTCTACAGCCGCTCAGGTCAGTTAGTTTGTTCGTGTGAGAGGACGACTTTAGGGTTTAAAATGTTAAATCAGGATCCAACACATATCCCTAATGAAAAAGAACTGCAATAAGAAACTCACCAATCAGGCAGATGTAAAAAGGTGAAACTCTGAATTGTGGAAGGTAAAATTACTGATTTTGTTCGGTCTGTTGCTTTTTGGCAATTGAACAGAGTTCCTGGTTTTAAAAAAAGCATCTTACTCTTAACGAAAAGGTCTTTCTCTGCAGGGATCCTTTCTGTAGCAGTTTGGGATAGTTTTAAAACACTTCGTTCCTTTAAATGGAAAAAACAAGCGCTTAGTTAGTGCATGGATGCATGCTGCAGTCATCCCAGCACATCTCAAAGTGGCTGGCTGCAGAAACCTACAGGAACAATTCTGGAAATGTTTGCACAGATTTAGACCTAAAATGCAAAAACCTCCTCTTTATGTTCCTTTAAGTCCTTTTCATGTGTAAGAAGATTCATCTCTAATAAATCAGCTTGAAGGAAACCTGTGTGCATAAATGCGAAGAGGAAACGCAGAATGAAATGTGAGCAGGGTCCAAAACTTGGAAAGTGGACTTATCCCTCGAATTAAGTCATTTAAAGTATCCCTTGCAAATGTTACTAAAAGCCTGGTATTATATTGGCTCTGGTGTTTCTAACAGGACTGGTGGATTGTCTATGGTTTCCCCAGTGCATGCTGGGAAATGCTCCAAACCGCCGTCCAAGGAGGAAAAATGAAAGCCTCTCTTTTTGTTCCCCAGATTCCTACCCGTACGTGTCGTCCCTGGTCTGTGCTTTCTTCATGTGTCTGACTCCTCTGTGGATCGTCATCTCCTCCAAACACCCGGCCAGCCGCACCCTGCTGTACTCCGGATGGGAGCCAGTCATCACTGCCATGGTCATCAGCAGGTGTGTGTGTGTGTGTGTGTGTGTGTGTGTGTGTGTGTGTGTGTGTTTGAATGTGTAACTGTGTGTGTTTAGTCTTCAAAGCGGAAAGAACAGCTACTCTGTGTCTGTAGCTTCCAGTGTCTGGTTGGCTTGATGACTCATCCCTAAACAAATCGCAGCATCCCAGCACACACACGCACACACGCACACACGCACGCGCACGCACGCGCGCACACACACACACACACACACACACACACACACACACACACACACACACACACACACACACACACACACACACACACACACACACACACACACACACAAACACACACCCACACACCCACCCGGGGTCCCCTTGAGTCTGGCAGGCTTACTAATACAGCCCGTAGGAAGGGATTGATTGTCTCGCTCGCCTCTCAACACTGTGTGGTGATTCTGCATTTCTCAGGCTTTTATAGAGGAGCGAGTAAATATTAGTTCAAGACACCATTAGCTGGAACTATTAAAAAAAAATCTCCCCTTTCTGTGTTATTGGCTTCCTCTCTGTCTTCACCATTCAGTCCAGCTGACAGAGCGTTTATAGAGAAGCACACAAATTCAGAGTGGACATCATTTAGATGAAGACAATCCTCTATCTCTCTCTCTCCATGCCTCTTTTGTCTCTGTCTTTCACACACTCAGTGTCTAACACCAGTTAATGATCTTATTATGTTGCAGCATCGGAGGGCTCATCCTGGACAAAACAGTGTCTGACCCAAATCTGGCCGGCATCGTCGTCTACACCCCGGTTATCAACGGTGAGTCACTCTATTGGCTGCTGCTTTCTTCACTCTGAATGGCTTCAAGGTGTTCCGGTTTGATTTGCGGTACTTCCTCAGGGCATGAATAGACGAGGAGAATGTGGCCAAAGACTCGGTGAAGGGTTGATTTAATACCTTTCTATTCACTGAAGGAATATACAAATGCTGAGAAAACTCTGCCCTCCTGTATTCATGCATGGAGAAAGTGCCGGACTGTGCTCACCTGAGTCAGAGGAATATGGTGCGTTCAAAGACCCACGTCGAAGTCAATGACCTTTAAAGAGTCCTTCTCTTTACTTACTTGAATGCATGTGAACAAAAACAGTACGGACTACATGTTTTCATAATATACAACAACGTGCCTTAATTCAGAGTCTGCACAAGGATTTACCTGCCATTCTACCTCTCATTTGTGCTTTGACTCCCTCAGTATAGTCTGTATAAACTCTGATACCCTGACCTTGTTTCTAGCAACATGACCAGCTCTAAGTTTTGTGATGATCATCAACATGTTGGCGTTATCGCTTCATCGTGCCGTTGATAGCATTTTGCAAAAGCTAATTAAGTGCAGCTTAACATGGCTGCAGTTTATTTGTCTCTGTATTGATGCAACGGTTGTTACGTAAGGTGCATTTTGACCAAGAGTTCCGGTGTCTTTTAGCCCCCAGAACTAAAAGGTTCCTGTGCCCCTATTGTTGTCTGCGTTTCGACCGTGGGCTGAAGTCCCGGGTAGATTGTTCAAATCAGGCCAGTGACGTATAGAGAAAAAAAAAAAGTAAATGTACTACACCTCCAGACCAGTAGAGGGCAGTAAAACAAAGATGAATGCCATTCATCACAGATGACACCATAGAAGCAGATGGACAGGCAGGTATCATTATGAGCAACACAACAGTTAGCCTGTTTGCATGAAGAGACTCAGCTCTGTTTTAGATGGTACTATATTTCATTACAGATGGATTCACTGAATCAACACGTGAGAGGAGATAAGCGTGAGTAGCAAACGTGTTTCAACAGCTGTCTCCAGTTTACAGGGTCACTTTTAAAAACGTAACAACGGTAGAGACGCATTCGCGGTGGGTTGAGAGAAGACTACTGTTACAAGCTGCTAAATCACAGCTTCTTCTTTTGAAAAGTACACACATACAAAAAGATGGAACAAATGAAAGAAAGAGAAATCAAGTGAATCACAGATGTGTGTGATGTTATTGTGGACGGTGGGCGGAATAAAAACACTACAGTTAATCGACCAATCAGACATGTTCAGCTTTGCAGGCCCTGCCCCCTGAAAGTCCCAGGACCTTCGAAAAGTACTACTCCCCTAGCAGGGGCTTATCAGGGGGGAGTTTATCTACCCCATAACTAAATTTAGACCCTGGTTCCTCCGGGTGTAACGCACGTAGTTCAGGGTTTCCTGCAGTCGAAAAACACCTAAATACAGGCGTGTAGAGAGAGTTAGACTTTTTGTTAGCCTTCATCATAACTGACAGAATCCGAATATTCTATTCTATTATAACTTGTCATTTTAATTGTTCATTTTTAAATGACAATGAGAGAAAGCCTCAAAATAAAACCTACAATACAGAAGAACAAACTTGTTTTATGCATTTATAAAAGAGAGAAAAGACGAACAAACACTGATTTTGCGTCACTTTTCATGTCAAGCAGACACAAAGCAGATCAACGATTTAAACAAGCTGTGGCTGACGTCTGTCACGGCTTCAGTTTAGCTGCTTTTGTGATCATTCAGCGAGGATTTCTGAGTTGTTGTCCACCCTCAGATGAATCTGTTACAAGAGTTGTTTTCCTTCACCTCATTGGGCATAGTGACTCCTGTCCCCACTGACATATAACATCCCTCTTGCTTCCTTTAGCTGGTCACCTGCTGGGTGACATCAGTAGCAGTTTTTAACCCAAGCATCAACTATTACAAACCATTTGGCTTCTAAAGAAAGTTGAGGCTCTCGGTTGCAGTGACAGTTTGTGATCTATGTACTCTATGTTCTATTATTAACAAAGACCCAACATCAAGACAGGATAAGATCCAGTCCCATCTTACAGACAGGACTCAGTCTGATCTCATCTTAATCCACCATGAGCAGAGCACTTTGCAGCATTTAGCAAGTTACAGTGGCAAGGACAAACTTCCTTTAACAGGCAGAAACCTCCAGCAGGACCAGACTCATGTTAGACACACATCTGCTGAGACCGTGTTGGAGAGAGGGATAGAGGGAGATGAAGAGAGAGAGATGATAGTGGTGAGACGGATAGTAGTAGTTGTAGCAGCTGGAGTCTAACACGTCCACAGCAGCAGAGATCCAGAGGAACCTACGAGACAAGGGAGCTCAGGGACTCCAGATAACTGCCTCTCAACACTGGTTTCCTGATGAGGATCCAAACACCCAAACCCAACTCTGCTCCTGTGTGGACATGAAGTCCTCTGTGTGTCATCCATGAAATGAGAGACAACCATCATATTTTTCTGTCATTGTAAAAAGAAATCTCTTTAAATGATGGAGACTTTTTCATTTTTGTGGCCCATGGAGAAGTTTGTGGTTGAGTTTAGGTCTTTGTTTCTTCGTGTGGAGGAACACGGGTTTCTAACAAAGGCACAAAGTTCAAAGTGGGTCATAAACGTTGTCTGTGAGTCGAGCGGAGTCTGTGTCTGGAGATATTTGTGGTGAGGTGAAGCTTGTAAGAGACAGTGGTTAGATTAAGACTTCCTTAATGAGGCTCTGTCTTCTTAATAAGCCACCGTGATGCCCTTCTATTTAATTTTCCACAGCAGACGGAAACAGGCTGTTTCACTTTGTCTGCACAGAAACTCCGTCTGTCCTTTATTCTACTCAGTTTGCAATTAATGCAGTGTGTGACCCGCCTGAGCCGAGCTATAGACAAAGTGTTTACACATAAGATGGATGACACGCGGTGGAGTCTATTTGTCTTGTTCTGTGCAGCTCCCAGGTGTGAGAGTGAAAACAGAAGTGTGCTCAGTCAACATAGCTGCACGGATAAATGAAGGTGACCAAATAAAGACTCCGAACGCTCATCAGCATAAATAAGTGGCCTAATGAGACCGGTTCAGGCAGTCCTCCACAGTCCGTCTGTCTCCACTTCACAGAACTGGTCCTCTTCCATTTCCTCCCGCTTCCATCTCCTGCTGCTCCTGGCTCAGGCGCGGCTGCCAGGGGCGCTGGCACCTTCACAATAAGAGATAAGCTTTTAATTTAAATGGCATTAATGAGAGACATTTAACGAGATGGAGAATGATTCTGACTCTAATTGGTTTTCCGTCGAGACACTAAACAGCTGGGGAGTCATGCATGTGTCTGTTGGTGAGATTGTGGGAATGTTTTGTGTTTGCAGGTCTCAGCAAAGTTTTGAGCAACGTTTCATTCATGGGCGAGGAGGCAGTGATGCAGTCTGCTCGTGTCTGTCGGCTGATTAAAATGCACTGGGGCTGCTGTTCTAGTAAAAAATACAAGAGAACGAAGGGCAGACGGAACAGAAAGTGTGAAAGGATGGTGTGTGGATATTTGATTAGAGCAGAGTGAGGAAGGAGATGTGTACGGCTTGATAAGGGACGACAGGTTAAATGAAAAATAGTGGGAGAAAGCCTCGATTTTCCACACTGACCTCCATTATTTCATTTGGATATATAAAGGCTTTTTTATCCACTTCTCCTGCGACTCCAGAATGAGCCTGTGACTGCTTACATTTATATTAAAGTTTAAATCCTTATAAAGGTAGTGTGTTCTGCTAAATCTAGGTACTGAGAGGTTTCTGCCAGTTCCTCTGCTGCTACTCTCTTTCTGTTTGTACCATTGACTTTATATAAAGATGGGCGGTACATCTCCACCTCCTATCATACAAAAGTGAAGCTAAAATGACCTGGTGGTGGGATCTTACATCTTGCACTAGTGTTGTATTTTTGGAGCCAAAGTATGCCCCTCTGTTCGTGGCCTTTTTTTTCACCAGTTCCTGATTGTTAAATCAATCAATCAATCGATCGATCAGACTTTATTTCTAAAGCACTTTTCAGACAATGATACTATAACACAAAGTGCTGTACATAAAATAATAATGTTAGTAATAAAATAGAATAAGTTAAAATACAAAAAAAGAAGACCCCCCCCATTCCCCCACCCCACAATCCATATGCAAGGTTAAAAACATGATATAAATAATAATAATACTAATAATAATAACAATGACAATGACAATGACAATAATAATACAAAATCAAAGAAAATAATAATAATAATGTTAAGAAGGTAAAATAAGTGATTAAAACTTAAGATGAAAAAAAACATTTAAACTTAAAAAAAATAATTTAAAACTCGCCAAAGTAAATGATTGATTAGATAATAAAACACTAAAAGATTAAACCAGTGAAAGCAACTATGATGCTACATAATAAATATTAAAATTCTCAGAGGTAATCTGTTAAAAATCATAAGATGGAAAAATCTAATTAGTGACTAAATAAATAAATCCACAATAAATCAAAAAATAAATACAAATTAAAAAGTAATTAAATGAATAAAATAAACAATATGTTTGTATCTATAATAATTTGAAATGACAGTATATGAATTTAAAATTGACTAAAATTCAAACTAGATGACAAGTAAATATAGTAAGAAGGAATAAGACTTGGTTAAAAGCGAGACTAAAAAGGTCGGTCTTGAGTTTAAAAATGTTTATCCTCTGTGCACCCCTCAGATCTTGAGATTGTTTGCACCAAATCGTAGATAAGCTTGTGCACAGTGTTTCTGTTTGTATTCATATATAGAGTCCTCAAAAGTGTGACAGATTTTGGAATCAGAGGTTTAAAACAATAGATGGTTAATTTGACGTCCAAGTGTCTAAGCCTCTTACCAAACAGATCCACTCTCAGATTCTTCTCAAAGCTGCTGCGACTAAAATGGACGGATTGGCGATGGTCGAGTGACATATTGGGACGGAGAAGAGAGTGCCATTATTGAAAACATGCTGCATCAGAGAAACAAAATGTTGTCACAGCAATTACACTTTAAAGAAGAGATTATCACGCCCACACCTCTGCACAGCCCTGCAGGAAGGGACGGGATTACGTTCGCATGCAGCCAGAGTGATGCTCTATCCGTCTCACTGTGTGTCTCTGCTCTCATGTAGTCACAACACACCACACCTGTACTGTTTACAGGCCTGCAGGTACTGCTGCCTCTCTTTTGGATGCACAGTTTACTTTTAAGGGTCCACAACCCAGAACTTGTCTCACACTCATTAGCAGCTAACCTTCAATTAGCATATAAATAACTGAAACTACCTTTAATGTGGTGCAAACCTGCAAAATGAGAAGAATCAACAAACTTAATATGATGAAAGATTCCAAAATAGAACAAATCTGGTGTCTGGTTTCATTTGCATCCTGTAATTTACACAGAAATCAAAGTTAACCAACGAGAACTCAGAGATTTACTCCTCAGTTCAAAGAGAACAGCTGCAGGGAGGCACAGCAGCACAATTTCAACCCAGCTGTAGCAAAGAGTGGCGTAGCAGCTTCGTCACTTCGCCCTCTGTTTCTTTAACCTTCCTCATCTTCGATCACGGTAACTTCGGTAGTTTGGGGCCCTGTTTTTATGAAGCCTGTAATCCTCGTGCTCTTGGTTTGATCTGTGCACAAAGATGTAGCTTTAAAAACAAAGCAACAGAGATTTATTTGAAACAGGAGTTAGCTTCACTTTCAAACCTGCTAATTTATGATCAATAGTTGGATGTCTGCTCATCTTCCATGTCTGTTTTGTGACATTATGTTGAGTGATCTTAGATAGCAGTATCCACTCATACGTGCATCATTAGGAACATAATAACGCACACATGTATCCTGATCTTGTTTAAAAAACTTGCAGTCATCACATTTGATGATGCATCAAGCACTATTCTTGCAATCAGCAGACACAGCGTCAGAGTCTTTATTCTTCACTTGTCATCTTGGCACATTTGTTTTTTCCTTTCTTTGTTGTTTGTCTTAAGAAAAGGTATCAGCCTTCTTCTTCTTTACGTCTCACTTCTCCTCTCTCCATGTTTTTCTTTTCATTAAATTTGATCCGTGCATCGAGGCACATCCTGGTGTTTCAGCCGCTCAGATAAACAAAACGAAATTAAAGATGAAGGAGAGGAGCAGAGATGAGATGAGTGAGCAGACAGTTCACATGTCTCCCCCCTCAGGGCGGAGCAGTCCGGCTCAGAGGAGCACAGACCCCCTGCAGTTCCCCACAAAGCCCCACTGCAGCCCCAGACCCCCTCATCCTCCTTATCCCCATTCCTCCTGTCAAACCCAGTGACCTGAATAAGTCAGAAAACCCCCCAAATCTCACTCTCCCTCTGCCCCCCCGCTGTGATTGTAAGACCAACCTCCGCCTGTTAAGCCTCCATCCTAACCCCAAACACCCTGAAGGACTAAAAGGCAGAAAGTCAGAATCAGTGCGCCCTCCAAGTGCGCAATTAATCTGATTTTAACCGTGTTTTGACAGAAAAACTGGAGCATACATTACTTGGAAATTCCAAATTGAATACTAATTCTTCTCGGTTTTAAAGTGTCATTTTAATGCATGTGTCTGTCCCAGAATTAGCTGTGACTGGAAATAACTTAAGGACAAAAAATATGAGTTATCCTCCCTTAAAACCTGTTCAATGTTTGAAATGTTATCTTAATTTTCTCGACTTATTGATTCCATTTTCTGATTATTTAATACATCACTTCCTCACAGCCCTGCCCTCACTTTAAGACAATCCCTGCTCATTCTTAGTTTTACCAAGTCGTCCCTCCGCTGTGCAGGAACTCGAGGTCGTATCAGGAGCATTAAAGAGGTGAGGCGGGATCACTGTGAGCCAGAGCAGACAGGGCAGCACAGCACTGTGTGTGCGTGTGCATGTCTGAGTGTGTCTTTTTCTTTTTTTAAAGCTCCTGCTGTGCATTTAGACGTCGGGTTTCTTCTGCTTCCGCCTTGCCATCAACACGACATGAAAACTGCACACTGAGACACAAATATTACATCTTTATGAGATCTTCATGAAAGTATAAAGGCATGGTGATGGGAGTGCATGTTATGGGGCAGTTTCAGACTCGCACTAAGAAAAGGGTCATAATTTAAGGTCACTAATACATTGCAAAGTGATCTGTTTTGTGCTGTATGTAATATCATAAATATCATAAACTATCTGAGCAGTTACAACCTCAATTTCAGAATGCTTCTCACCAACGTTTATTGGTTCAAGATTACAAAAGTCATCCCGCAGCACTTCCGCATCCCTAAGTAGAGACTGTTAGGTCTTTTTTAAGCTCTAATATAATAATGGTGTATGCTTCATATTTGCTTTTATTCAACAGAATTTTATCAAGAAACTGTAGAAACTGTTGATATATACGTGTCTTAGCATCAGCAGCAGCTCTAAACTCGGAAATGGTGCCTCGAAATTTACTAGTGTGATAACTTTCTCCTCCGTACGGACCTCAGCCATTGTAGTTGACAAAGTTGATTTCAGAAGTCCCGCCCCTTCTTGATTCTAATTGGTCAGTGATCAGAAAGTGACATTGATGAGTGCGGCGGTGTTCCAAAAGTTGAACTGTTTTCAACCGAGAGCGCTGAGACAAAGAAAACAGCGTTGGTGGGCACAGCACCTTAATGTTTGACTTCAGGTACTCAATTTTTATCTCCAGGTGTTTACATCCATTCATAATCTGAGACATCCATTCACACCATAGACTGTATAAATAATGGACGTAGTATCCGTGACATCACCCATCTGTTTCTGAAGTGCTGTTTTGAAGTCAATCGTCGGCGAGAGCCATATTGGAAATGTTGAACTCATCCAAAAGAGTGTGACGGGGGTTTGAGCCTCTGAGCCAACAGCTATGTGTTCCTGTCCGGGAGTCAAGACAGTCATGTCCTTATTTGGGCAAAAACCAAGCGGCAAACTCCGGTCTCAAACGATGAAGCCAATGCGGAAGTGGTATAAACTGCAATACATCGAAAATCCGCTTGAGGCTGGCTGCAGAAACACCGGAAACCACATAGATATGAATGGGAAAAAGACGATCTTTGCAGCATTAATAAACATGTTTACAGCCTGGTTCAAAAAACGGCTTGGCCCTACAACGCTAATCTCTCTAATGGCACACACTGTACGGGGGGAGAATTTTTTTCTAACGTGACGGTTAAGAAGATATTAAGATTATGAGTTTTGCCCAAATAAGGACATGACTGACGTGACTCCCGGTCGGGAACACACAGCCATTGGCTAAGAGGCTCACACTACGTCACACTCTGCCTAGTTGAGTTCCGCATTACCAATATGGCTGCCGCCGTCGATTTGCTTCAAAACAGCTCTCAGGAACAGATGGGTGACGTCACGGATACTACGTCCATATTTTTTACAGTCTATGGCAAAAACTCGAAATCTTAATATCTTCTGAACCGTCTCGTTAGAAAAAAAAATTAACCCCCCGTTCAGTGGGTGCCGATAGAGAAATTAGCTACGTAGAGCCAAGCCGTTTTTTGAACCAGGCTGTAAACATGTTTATTAATGCTGTAAAGATCGTCTTTTTTGAATGGGTGTGTATGTGGTTTCTGGTGTTTCTGCAGCCAGCCTCTAGTGGAAACTTGATGAATTGCGGTTTATAACACTTCCGCACGGGCTTCATAGTTTGAGACCGGAGGTTGCTGCTTGATTCACACGCATACAGCGTTTGCTTCCACTTTAAGTATGAGTCAGAACAGCTGACATTTTCACAACCCTTGAAAACGAGATGTTACATCTCAAGGGGTCTATCCCTTAAACACAGGTTTTTGAATCCTTGTCAATCATGCAAATTATTACAGATGTAACTATATGGCTTTGAACAAGGAAAGCTTACAGCTTATATTGATCCTGTCAAGAAGAAAAAGGAGGCAGCTTTCTTTTTTATTGTACGAAAATGCCACAGTGCTTCAAACTGCCAGTCTCCGGTTTGCAGGATTTGTTAGCCAGGCTTGTTCCTCTGCCAACAACACCCAGAGGGATTAAAGACTATTTATTTTTATGATGGACAAAACTTTTTATTCTTATTTGGACAAAGTCAGGAAGCCTGTATGCTAAGTTAGTCTAACCACCAATCTTCATGTCTCTCTCTTACAGAGAAACCAGCACGTTAACCGAACTGTTCCTTTAAAGACCCAGATCAGATCATGGGAGTAATATTCAGGTTATGAGAGCACAAGTGTGATGTAATTGACATGAGGGGGAGAAATGGGGCAGAGCAACAGTAAATGCTCATTGTGAAGTTATGTGTGTTTACAGCCCCAGTGGGAGCGCTGGTAATGCTCCAATAAAATGTCACCAGACGGACAAAGAGCCACAGAGGATTGAATTAAGTAGACATCGCCCTGAGGTGGTGGCAGTGTTAATTTAATATACTCGCCACAATAACAAGCCTGGTTGGGGGGGTCTTAGGCGCACACCTCCTGCTTCTGGTTTTGCAGTACATGACCACTTCAGTGAATGAAAACCAGCCTCGTACAGAGGAGCTGTTTACCCGCTGCACTGCAGGCACTTGAATAATACATTTTTTATGATTGTGAATAAAAGAAGCGTCTCTCTTTTCTCTCACCTCTCCTCTGAGAACATAAAGGAACACTTAGAGGAGGGCTTCTCTTCTCCTCAGAGCCGCTCTCTGCTCACCTGTCAGCTCCACTGTGGATGATCTCTGTGTGTCTGTGAGCTCCCCTGCAGAGCTCAGTCACCACGCGGTAGCTGGGAAGTTAGTTTGTGTGTTCCATGCTGCATCTTGTGAATCTAAAGAGGTTCTGTTGTTTGTCAGTGCAGATAGCATCCAACATCCTCCTGTCTCTGGATCTACTTGATCCCATTTTGAATCTTATAGTGAAATTAAACACCGTTTGAAGTTTGTTTTAGCAAAATTTAGGGTTTTATCTTGTTTTTTTAAACGATACCGATCTTGCAAACTCTATCTGGATGCTGGTTTGCAAAAGTAGCTCTAGCTGCAATGGATTTTGTTAAAGAGGAGATCGTTCTAGATGCTTCTGCACAGTTATGCTTGTGCAAGATCTGAGACTTTCTGAATGACAAAGATATTCTCATTTATGATAACATGAAGTACTCTATCCTCTACAGTATCAGGAAGGTAATCAGAAATAGATCTTGGTAGCTGTTGAAAGCTTTAAAGAAATAAAAACAACTGAAAGACGATCATTAACAGCCTTGTTACCTCTGACTCCTGCTCCATCAATGAACCACGACTCCTCTATCTCTTTCAGGAATCGGGGGAAACCTGGTTGCCATCCAGTCCAGCAGGATCTCCACTCACCTGCACTTCCACTGTGCTCCTGGAGAGGTTCCTGATGAGGCCAAAGGGTGCTACTACCCCTGCCGCACATTCTTTGGAACAGGTGAGTAAGACTGAACGTAGGGACTGTTTTGATTGTACACCAGTGATCGATGACTGTCTCTGTTACACTGAGATCACGCAGGAAACGAATGCATCGTGTCCAGTCAGCTGCAGAGGTTATCTAGTATTTGTCACTCCCACGTTTGTCACCTTGTCCAGGTCGATTCTCTCTGTTCACGACACGTGTCAGGACAGCTCTCCTGGGACAGAGCTGAGACGTGCCGAGACGTGCAGCAACGCTCCCTTAACTCGACACGAAGCAACTCCAGAGTGCATGGCGCTGACCGAATACGCCGCACACACTTCCTGTGGAACCTGGGTTTTAATCGGCTTATCAGATAATGAGTTGTCACTTAAAGGCTCTTATGTAGATTTCAGGGTCTAAATTTAACAACACTCAAAACGTACCTCTAAAATTATTGACCCAAACCGTATTTTTGTCTCTGGAAGCGTGGCTCTGACTTGTTTTGTTGATTATCACAGCTGATGTTTAAAAGTGTGACGCATATCATGCTTTGTCTTCAAAGTCTGACTCATTAGTGACATGCTCTCATGAAAAGAAAGGTCTGCTTTGCACATTTTGCTCACAGACCTTTTTTTGCAGCATGCTCCTGGATGTTGTGAGTGGTGTTGCATCAACACTGCTTTTTTTTCATCATTTTGTTTACCTGCTTACTTGTCGTAACTCTCCGCAGAGATAGTAAGGATGTGATGCATCTCTTCAGGTCAGTACTCTTTAGGCAAATATGCTAACTTTTCACTCAAGCCCTCAGCAGGTTTGGATGTCACTGTAGAATCTGTCATGATAACAAACAGGCTTTCAATCGTACAGTAAATGAAGCTCACAGTTTACATCGTCGGCTTTAAGCTGTGATCCTGCTGAGCTGCTGCTCCGCTGCCTCTCTGTATATGAGGCAGGTAATTGCTGCGCCCTGCTGTTCCAGGTGTAAATTAATCCCTTGTTGGAGGCCTATAATAAAAAGCAGCAGGACTCAGGATCCTGGGGACGATGGATGGGCGGATAAATTCTCTCAGAACGACTCAATCTCTTTTCTCTAAATGCTCCGTCTTGCCTTCTTGCTGCAGATACATATTTACTTCACTTTCACTTTTAACTCTTCGTCCTCTTTGTGTTTCCTCAGGAGCCAACCATCGCTCTGCTCAGGTGCTCATCCTACTGGTGATCCCTGGTCACCTGATCTTCCTCTACACCATCCATCTGATGAAGAGCGGACACACCACCCTGACGCCCATCTTCATGTCCGTCTACCTGGCTGCTGCCATGCTGCAGGTGAGCTTCAGTTTAACTACAGTGTGTTTTAATACTGAAAGTGATCTGTGCTGCTTTACACTGGACTGAGGACTCTTTGACTTCTCTGGTTGGACGTCATTACGTCACAGAGGTGTGCAGACATGGAGGCAACAGCTAAGGATGCACTGCCACATAGACGATACCATTTTAGCATTCTTTCTTTTTTTTTAAACCATATATAAGATTGAAATCCTCTGAGGATATAAACCGGTGGACGAACTTTTTCCATCTCTGATCCTCGAGTGTGTCGCAAGTAGTGTCTCCACACCTGCTCTGAAGTTATCAGAGAGAGAAAGAGAGACGTGAAAGACAGAGACACGACAGTGACAGATCTGCTTATTTGAATTTTCAGAACATCAACTTAAACAAATCAGATAAGTGATGTTTTTCTTTTCAAAGAAACAAAAATAAGTAGATAGGTGAATAAATTAGTTAATTAAATAATAATAATAATTTAAAATAGAGAATAAATAAAAAGATAATAGAAAAAAAGGATAATAATAATCAAAGTACAGTAAAATAAATAGGTTAATATTTCCGGCAATTATTATTATTTTTTTTAAGGAAATAAAAAGGATAAATAAAATAGATATATCAGAGAGTAAAAATAAATGATAGAAGTATTGCAAGGTTTGAATATGCATATTATACACGTACTCATGTTACTAAATTACATGTATGTATATTAATCAAGGCAAACAATACCCAGACATGTGCCAAAAGACTTGCAAACAAAAAAAAGTGAATGAAAAAATGAGTTATTGAAAAAATAAAATAATATTAATTATGATAATTTAAAATAGAAAACAAATAAATAGAGAAGAAGAGCTCATGCCTCTTAGGGGCATGCATGTTTGATTGTTTATTCTTCTTTTAGCTGTTTTATTTTATCCCATAACCTTATAAACTAGTATAAGAACCTTACGTCTGGATTAGTTTATTGAAAGGAAGCATGAGTCTGTAAAAAGGCAAAATAAAAGCATCATAAATAACAGTTTTATTTAATGAGATGATCTGTTCTCTAAAGCTTGAACACAAACTGTATAACCTTCACAGAAAACAATGAGATGATTGTAGATTGTTCCAGAAACATGAGCTGAACTGTGGGTTGTTATGAGTGCATTGTTACATCCCTCCAGTTTTCTAAACGGGGTGCAAAAACTGCAAACTGCTTTTGCTTGACTCAGATAAAATGCAGCTTTCTGTGTTTTTATGTTGTTTACCTTTAGTTTACTGAAGGTATTTTAACGTTATTACACCTACTCTAAATATTCAAAGAAATGTGCGTTTCATTGCTTTAGTGTTCGGTTTTATTTCTGGCATAAAAACGGTCTTAAAATGAAAATTACCAGGGTAGTTATTTCAGCGAACACCAGCAGTGTTACTGCTGATTATTTGAGGAGGAGGTTGTGCAGGAATCAGAGCTCATGTATGCAAAGTGCATGAGCTGCAAATGTTCATGCAGCCATTAAGGCAATGAGGGTGAGATTGTGAACATGCATAATGAGGGAGAGGATAAAAATGTGAGCGTGAAAGGATTTCTCCGCCTGTTGGACGTTCTGCTTATTTGAATTTTTACACATTATATACAGAGGATCAACTTAAAGAATATAGGCAGGCTATGTTGTTCTTGTAAAAGAGACAAAAATAAGTAGATAGGTGAATGAATGAATTATTTTTATGTAATTGATAGTTATTATTATTATTATTATAGTTAATGGAAATAAAATAATAATAATAAAGTAATAACAGTTGTCCTATCATAAAGGCAACCCCCCCCCAAAAATATAAGTTATATTATATTACTTAAAATAATAATAATAATAATAATAATAATAATAATATATTTTATATAATAAATATTTTATATAAAAAATAAAAATGCGAAAGGCAGAAATAATAACTTATATATTATTGATAATTGCTATTACTATAATAGTTAAAATTAAATTAAAAAATAGAAAAAATAAAATAAAAATAAAAGCTGTCATATAAAGGTAAAAAAGACCGAAAAATATCATAATAATGAAAAACAACAACATGAGGTTCTGCAGGTCTCCATCTCTGAACTCTTTTTGCTGCAATTAGGCAAAGTGTTTGTTTTAATTCCCCCTGCATTGCTTCAGTCTTCATCTTAGTATCTACCTTAACTAATCTTACTGATGTTAATTTCCACGGGTCAGTCAGAAAGTAATCCTCCGGTGAGCGACATAACAGGAATACGTTCCTTTTGAAAGTGGCTCTGTGGACGAGTGTTTCCACGTGTCATACAGCAGCAGAAGCCGGTATGTGTTTCAGGAGACTTCTTGGAGCGTCGTGGTTTAAGGCGATGCCTGGAGGAATCTGATAAATGCACGTTTCTGTTTTGGCAGCACTTCAGATAATTATGAAGCGAGGACTTGAGTCATGAACGACTGCTTTTACTATTCCATGATCTGCAGCAATTTTAAGAATTCAGTCAGTGTTTTTGTGTATGCATCGGACGCTTGCTGTGCTCAAGGCTTTTTAAGGCTCCTCTTAATCTTTAACGCAGACATGGAACATTGGGATGTAATCCTGACCACTGAGGAGTTGGAGACTCTCCAAATCAATTAAGTCCGTGGCCAGTAGAGCTGCTTTAAGGGTGCCTGAGGCCCAGATAGAACATCAAATGGCAGAGACAAGCCCACGGGGTTACGAGGAGAGAGTTTGAATCCAGCCTCGTGCACTTCCTAATATTCACTGCCCATAAAGAAGAAATACGATCAATTTATTGATTAGATTCAGAGCCTCAAACATCACTTTGTCTTCTAGATCTGAAATGTTCGACATGGTTTAAGGGCCTGTTAAAGCTCACACACATTCAAGACACGGCATGTCAGAATAATTCATGAACTCCTTGTTGTCCTTGTTGATCCGTCTCCGGGACATTAGAGAAAAATTGCCCGAGTTCTGCTTTGGAAGATGAGTTTAACAAAGTGCGTCGTAGCGGCAAGGTTATTATAGAAGTATTGTTTATTGAAGCATTCAGCAAAAACTAATTTCATCTGCTTCATCATCAGTGTGTTTGCACAGACACGAGCAGAATAGCAGACACTAATTACAAGGCTGAATGCTGCTCATAATAAGGAAGTTTAATACTGACTGAAGGTTTTTCTAAAGACATATTCCTCATAAGACTTGTTTATAATACTTAAACATGAATATATTATGTGTTAATCTTAGAAAGAAAATGATTCCTTTGATACAAATTAAGAATGATAAACAAACCGTGTGTTTGAGATGCTTTTCAACTCAACCTAATACGTCCAGTTGAGTAAAGGCGGAAATCGCAGCATCAAGTTACAACACATGGCTCACATTAACCATAATATCATACTACAGCTATTCTGGAATGATTTCAAATTGAGATAATCCTATAACTGTACATTAAGACACCTTAATAACTGAAACATACAACTTCCTCTAAAAGCTGTAAGTGCGGGACACCAGTTTAATCGTGTACCCCCAGTGTACAGACACTACAGTAGTCAAAGTGGGCGTGGTTTGTCAGTATGTTGATCCAGTAAATGGAGATAAAGTTGTATGTAGGCTGTGTCTTGTTAAACTGACATATAACCACTCCAACAGAGCAATGAGAAATCAGCAAAGATATGAGGACGCTAACCTGCTAGTGATGCTAGCTCTGCTAGTGGTAGAAATACTCCGCACACCATTTTGACAGTGTTCAACAACAGACTCTGCGATCCTTTGTCTAGCCATGTTAAATAGATTGTGCTTAATCTGGATTGTAAACGGAATGCTTGATAGGTTTGTATTCTTTTTTTTATTATTTATTTATCATTTTTTAATATTATTTATTCATTTTTATTGTATTTTATTGTATTTTAATTATTATTTTATTTTGTATGTTTTATTTTAGTTATATTATATATATATATATTTTTTTTGTTTGATTGTTTTAATGTATTCATTTATTTTTATTTTGTATTTATTATTTATATAAAGTGATGGTGCATTTTAACGAACATTTCAGCATAGCACAATTATACCAGAGTTAGCTGTAAGCCTGATTTTCATCTGTAGTCCCCACCAGGTCAAAACAGAGTTAATAACAACCGATAAAGATAAATTCATCATGATAGAATGACAATGAAGACACAGTACATCAAAAGACAGATATAAGATATACAAAAAAAGTGTAAATTGTGTAAAGGGCCATTCCGCATAATAGAGAGATATATCTGGAGTTGGACCACACAAAAAGGTTGACCAGTTTAGAGCGCTCACAAATAAGATCATTGTTTCGCTCACATCAGGACGACTGTATGTTGCTGTATTGATGATTTGTCTCGCCTCTATTGCTAAAAGCAAGAAAGCTGTTTCACATGATGTACAGTGTTGATGCTTAGTTCAGAATGCCTCGCTCTATCTGGCGTCATGCATCTTCTCTTTTCTACCACGCTTCGCTTTCATGACCGATTGTTTGGTATAATGATTTACGAGGCTGAGTTTATAAAGTTTACCGCCTTCCTATCCACGCTGATGCTTCTGCTTCTGCTTCTGCTTCTGCTTCTGCATTCCTCTGTGTGTTCAGTGACGCTGCTCATAAGGCTGCAGGGTTTCATTCGTGCAGGTGTAGTCACAGCCTTGGCAGAGACTCGACCTGGCAGCACTGGGTTAGTTCAGTAGCTATGAAAACAAAATGTAAATGTGGGACAGCATGAAAGGTGAGATAAGGGTGAGAGCGATCACCTAACCTCCAGCTCTTCATTGCTTATTTTCATCACTTTTTAGATCCCTCTATCTTGTGTCATCATGTGCAGTTTGCGTAAATCCTAAATCTGGGAACAACACACTAATAACAAAAACAATGACTGACAAGGTTTCAGAAACGCTAAGACGAAACATCAACAGGAAGAGGAATCTGTTCAGCTGTTTTCCTAGTTAAGAAAGGAGTGCACATCTCCCTGTGACGTCTTCATCCCTCTGAAAACAAACGTGTAGGTGTTTGAGGATTATGAGCAGGTATACTTCACCTTCTGTAAGCCTCTCCACCTACACTCCAACCCAGACACTAATGACGGTAATAAATATTCTGCCACTCTCATGATCTCGCCTGACAGTGCACTCGAATGAAAACGTAAGCTCCACATTTGGAGGGTTTAGGATTGTCAGCCTCTATTTTAATGTATAAAACCTGATCTCATGAGGAACATCTATTTTAACATCTGCTGTGTCCTTGTTTGTGACTGATTGTTTAGACTGTGGAGACAGAGGAATCAGAGAGGCTCAGTTTAGACACTTGAATGACGGCAGCATTAGATATGGATGTCAATAGCTTCAGTAAGTGTCCTCAGATGGCCCCGCTGCTGTGAATCACTGCATCTCTGAAAACACTTTATCTGTGCAGATGCATTTATCTTCATGTCCTGCTCTAACCCGAAGAGACAAAACAAATGATTAAAGGGTTATTACGACATTTTTAGGGTTGAGGTAGGGGTTTGTTTTATATAATAACAGCTTATTAAAGGTCTCAGTATCAAACCAGGCTGTTAGATGATTTCTGCATTTTGAAACCTGGTCCATATTTTTCATATTTCATATTTAAGTGACTCAAAGGTTCAATAATTTAAAGAATAAGCACACTGGATTGCCTCTGCTGGAAGATGTGACAAAATTATCTGGAGTGCAATCCCCCGGTTCAGATTAACTCTCTGTAAGCTCTTGTTCGTCCTCTGATTTACTCACACTTTATGTTTGACGACTTTACAAGAAGTAAGATGCTGAAACAAGAAACTGTTGATATATTAGTGTCTTCAAAGCCACAAGATACCAGACTGTCTATTAAAGCTTGCAGAATAGGGAGCTGCTGGTTTTATGATAATAAACTAACTCCTAAAAAGTAGTTTACAAAGTGCTTAACAAATAAAAACATTCTTGAAAATGTAATTACAATAAAAACAAGGCGAATAACCATTAAACAAATAATTTAGACAAGACAATAACAATAAAAACAGGGCAAATAATAAAAGCAAATAAATAAGATCCAATCCTTCATTAATACAAAGTGAATGAGAGAAGAATAACAAAGTTAATGGTCAAGATAAAAGCCAGACGGTCAGGGTGCCTGCATGTAACTTCTATCGACTGAAATAAATGGACGTACTCTCTCTGATGTCATCTATCTATTTCTGAAGCCTTTCGCCGGCGGCTGCCATATTTGAAATGCTGAACTCAACCTAACTTCTGTGGAGTGAGTGTGAGGTAAAGAGGCGGGCCTTTAGCCTCCTCGCTAACAGCTACAGTGTTCCTGCCCGTCAGTCAAGTCAGCCCCACCCTTATTTGGACAAAACTCGTAACTTTAATATATTCAAAGGTACCGAGTTATACAAGAGAATAATTCACACTTTGAATTGGTGTGTATGTGGTGTCAGGTGTTTCTGCAGCCACCATCAAGTGGAGACGTGAGGAACTGCAGTTTTTGGGGGGTTTAAGTTATGTTTTTGGGTTATTTTTTGCCTTTAATGGATAGGAAGGCTGGAGTGAGACAGGAAGTGTGGGAAGTAAAGAGCAGGAGAAGACATGCAGGCAATGGTCGAGGCAGGGAGTGGAACCTGCGACCTCTGCAACGAGGAATGTCGCCTCTGTATATGGGCTGTGGGCTAGACTGCTAGGCCAACGCTGCCTGAACTGCAGTTTTTAACACTTTCTCATTGGTTTCATGTTTTCAGACCTGAAGTTGCGGCTTTGTCATTCCCCACTCTCTCTCATGGATTCCTCTTCTCTCAGTTGTCTGTCTGCCTGTCTCTCCAAATAAAGGCAAGAAAGCCCCAAAATATAACTTAACAAAAAAAAATGAAAATAACAAGCCAGGCGATAGGTAGGATTTTTAGACAAGGTTTAAAAGTGGACATCGAGTTTAACAGCCTGACCTCTTCAAGCAGGGAGTTCTATAGCAGTGGAGCCTGAGCTGTAAATGTTCAGTCACCTCTAGTGACCAGTTGAGACTTTAGGACCCCAAGCGGGACCCTGCTAGAAGTCCTCAGGCATTGGTCGGGCTCATAGGGAGTAAGTTCACAGATACAGGATCACAGGTAGCCAGTGAAAGGCAGAAAGGACTGGTATTGGATGGCTTCTCTCACTTCACACACACAGATCAAACCTTTCAAAGACAGAAAGACAATCACAGAAACATGCTAAACGAGGTAGACAAGCAACTCCTTGTTTTTCATGTTACAATGAATGTTTTGAGAGAAAAATGTGGCTGCTGTTTTGGTTTAAACATTTTCTATCCGAACATTTTTATCAGTAGGGATCAGCTTCTTCATTTTGTCCTTCAATTAAATAACAATCTTTACTTGTTAGAGGTAAAAACAGGTACTTTTTACAAACAGTTTTGGATTACTTGAAGGGATTATAGACATCACAGTTTGTTCTTGCTTCAGGTCAAAGCAATTCCCAAAGTTTGTGTACCAATTAGTTGTTCACAACTCCCATTTTGTAGAAATAGAGCTCAGCTTTAGCAATACCAGAAGTCCTCTATAATTGGTACATTGGTACATTGGTGCATGACTTGCATATCAAATATCCAGTTACCAGATGCTCTTTATACAGACACACATCCTTCTGAGATTCCTCACAGACCTTAAAATGTAGTCTCACATTTTCTCCTTTGTCCCAGCGCGGGGCTGGACACAGTTTGGTGAAGATGTCCGCAGCGTGGTGGAATTTGATAATGTCATTCAGTTAAAGTAGAAAGAACTGTAGCAGTCTGTTTCTTTAATAGCAGTGATAAGCAGAAATTGCACATGCTGCGGTTTGATAATGTTCTATTTAAAGTGAAAAGCCGTAGAGAATTAGGGGAGAAATTGAAACATTTCTGCAGACTCATTGTGATATCTCTGCGAGCCTCGCGGTGCAGCCGCTGAGGGAAGAAAAGAAGAAGAATGACATTGCCAAAAAGAAGCAGAACTCTGGTGAAGTCAAACAGTGGTTCAGGATTTTACACAAAAGTGTATAGAATATGGACAAACCGAACAAGAGTAACATAAAAACCAGCTGAAACAATACAACACATTTTTGACAGAGCTGTATTAACCAGCAGCAACAACAGACAAAGACTGAGACGCTGCAGAATGAACCCTGGCAGCGCGGAGCAGCGAGCCACGGGAGTGTCAGAGAAAGAAGCTCTGCTAGAGAAGGTGTCAGGAAACTCTGAGAGGTTACACAAAGTTTAACTCTGCTGGCTATGCATGACTACAGGAATTCAATGTTTGATACTACTCAAGCTGAAAGTCACGGGGTCAGTACACAGCTGTGTTTGCAGCTCTTGAACGCAGCGCTGCTCTGAAGGTAAAGCTCCTTATTTAAGGGGAATCAGATGTTATCGATGTTATGTCAACACATCAGGGTTTCTGCACAACCAAGCTCTAAGAGAGCAGACGGATCTGTTATCAGCTTTGGGGTCTTAAACTACCCGAGAGTACTTAAAATAACAAACACACACAACAGTCGAAATTTTGGGCTCCGAAAGTCCAAGATGTTGCAGCTAAAAGCACCAAACTGTGATCCACAAACCATCAGGTGACATTGAGATAGCTAGGTTGAGTGTGTTTGTTATCGTAGTCTCCAAATTTTCTTACACGTCTGTTTCCATCAAGATGTCAAATGTTCCAGAGTGTTAACTTTCAGCTCTACATGATTGCTGCTTTTATTTAAATGGTTGACTCCAAGGAAGATACGTTGAGATGGATTGATCATTTCTCTAACTTCTTGGGGCCAAAGCATGCTTCCACACCAAAGACCAGTTTGTTTGGTTACTGTGACTGCTTGGTATCAAGGTGAGCTTCGGCACGGTGCGGTTGCTCTTGCATGAGCACAAGCATTAGTAGACAACGTGGACATGATGAATAATCGATGGGACCATTCCCTTGGCATTTTAAACACCAGCGGCAAGGAGTTCATGTCAGCGTGATGTCCTGACAGCAGCACTGTTATTTCTAAGAGGCTACTGAGCTATTAAGAAGCAGGTGCTCTACATAAAGTATCCGATAGTAGCGGCCTGATGTAGGACCTTCAGAACGAAGCATGTGACCAAGGTTTTCCCGCAGTAATCACTGAATCAAGGATTCTCCTCCTCCTCTCCTCAACCATGTTGTCTTTCTGGTCCTCTGAAAACCTCTGACCTGTTGACTCCAGGCCTGGCTCTGCTCATCATGATGGTTTGTTGTTGTAGTTAAGTAAAATACGATCTGGTGATAACACAGAGTGTTTTATTCTGAAAATTAACCGCATGTTTTCATTTTGTTTTGGTGCCTGACTTCCTGTCCCGCTCCATCTGCTCTGTTGAGATTGATGCGTCGTGCTCCAGCATCTGGCAAAAATAGAAGTCTTGTGTATCTGATCTGGAGGGCTCTGACCTGCCGGAGCAGAGATGCAGCCGGAACGCAACGGAGCGGATCCAGAGGAAGTTAACACACTGACTAGAATAGAAACCTATCAGATCCGGTGCTGTGACGGAGCAGAGTCGGAGCGGACACGGATCTGATGGAATTTGGCCGTAAGACATTACTGGCTCATATGATTGAAAGTAGTCAAGAAGCATAGACGATTGCATTGTGCAGATGATGCAGCTTTATTACAGACTCAAGGTCCAAAAAAACAAAGACAACACAATACATAGAAATCTGCAAAGGCACAATGAAAGTCCATCAACAATTGACAGTATATAAAAAGCAAATCAATCTTAACTATGGTCTTTAAAAGGAAGCATTTGTCCCAACGTCTCCAGAGCTGAGATTGGTATCATACAGTTTGTATCTGATGTTTGACGGCACTCAGGTGATCTCATCCTCAGAAACATTCAGTCGGCAGATAAATTTAGACGTGAGATTTCTCTTGTCCGAGCAGAGAGCACCGACTCCAGCATCTACAATAATTTCATCTGTCTCTCCAGTAATCTTCTAAAAGCATCCTTACACACTTCCTGTAATCTCCTCACGCCTGCTTTCTTACAGTTCAACCACAAAGAGCATTGATGTTCACAAGTGGACTTTTAAGTCTGAAAGCACCTCGATATTCTGCATGAAGACACCTCAGAGAGAGACACGAGCTGGTGCTTGGTTTACCATAACTGCATTTATAGTGGAAAGTTTCTGTAAAATATGTCAGCGTCTTTTGAATGAGGATGAACTTTACCGAAGACTCAGAATCAGATGCGTGAGCCTCGTCGGTTTCTCATCAGACTCAGGAGTTTGGGCCTTGAGTCGAACTCTCTCAGTTTCTGTGTGAATGAGCAGGTTTTCACCTTTTTCAGAAGCCGTCAGTGAATGTGAATCGGGTGAAGGTTGATACGCAGTGTGGAGTGTTTTGAGTGTCTGAAAGACCTGAAAGCACTTTATAAGTGCAGTCCATTAACACGTAGAGGAATGGAGCACTCCAGTTTGAGTGCAAGATTGATCAAATATGCATTTTTTTTTCTCTCTCTCTGACATCCAACTGTCTCCTAAAACAAGTTTATCTAGCAGAGGAGAGCGCTTACATTTAGGTGATACAACAGATGGTGCGGGAGATGAAATCTAAACAGGATATAGATTGAGAGTTATTTGAGAAAAGTCTCACAGCAGAGAAGAAAGCTGAGGATGACTAACTAACTAAAGGTTCTGATTCAGGATGTCTCTGTCCGTCTGCTGCCTCTAACAGCCTCTGTGGGAAAGCTGGAGAGGCTGCTCCGTGTAGCGCTATGATGATGTTGACCTGAACAGAATGTGGCAGTGTGATAATGAAGTCATTCTGGACCTTAATGCATCCCAAACTCATTTTGTAAGGCAATTACACGGAAATGAAACATGCAGGCACCAGGAACCAGCTCCCGGACGGCTGAGAGAGGTCCCAGAAATGTCCCGAGGTCTCAGGACACCAGAGCGTACGGAGGAGTCATTTTGAGTGCACTTGGAGAGAGACTCGACCGGACAGATTGGAGGGGATTTAGTAACAGCATGCTTCGTTAACCAGGACAGAGGGCGCTGAATCCTCAGCACGGAGAGTGACAATTAACTCTCTGGCTCTGAGATAGAGATGTTTGAAGTCTTCTTTTCTTCTCCAGCCCTTTCTTCACCTCCTGTAACTGCTCAGACAGAAACTATCAGGATACAGATGCCTAATGGAAGTTCATGACCTAGATTTTGAGTCCCTCATTAACTGAGCACTGACTGTGTCCAAACCATAGAGATGCTTCTTCATGTCCCAACACAGGGGATCAAATTTAAACCATCTTGCTGAGGTATTGTTTAGAATCAGAAACTAATCTTTGAGGCTTTGCAACATCTAAGTGCTTAAGAGATTTACAGCATTTCCTGCAGCCTAGATCGATGAGTTATGGTCTCCTAACATCATTTTAATGTCAGCTACACTAACTTAGAGCTCAGATTTAAGGCTTATTAACATCTGCACATTTATAACTAACTATAGCACTCTAACATTTGACCGCTATATGCACTGAAATCAATGCCAACAAAGTGCAAAGTTATTTTTGTATCTATGTTTTAACAGAGACATTCACAAAATTGCATTTTTGCAATGTCTGTGTTCACCAAGTGTGCATCATTTTGTTACCAGGAGAAATCGAGGCACTCAGAGGGTCTTTGCTTTCACAGCCTTTATTTTTCAGAGTCAGAGTTAAAACATGCCCACAAGTCTCAGCTGTTGAGGCTTCATCAGGGCATGAACAAAGTGGTCAGGCTGTTTCCTTTGAAGGTTAAGAAGCAGTCATATGATCAGTATCGTCAAACATCTACAAAACCAATTGGATAAAAACCTCAAATAGACAATAATAAACACGTGATATATACTTGAACTAGTATACAACACATTTTGAATACCCCCACCATTTTTTCTGCACCCTGCAGCCCGGCATGCTTCTGTTTCTTTCTAACCCCGAAAATCCATAGAATGCGTGTGCGCCGTGTTCCATCAGTGACAAGGCTTTGCTTCGTCTGATGGCTTGCGCCCTTCTCCACAGGATGCGTGTTTGGAGCATAGCGCCAACTCAGAGCAGCCTGGATCAGCTAGGTCCAGTATAGAGAGAACAACACACAAACAACAGGATACAGAGCCTTTCTGTGGTTGAATTTCTGCTCATTTGGAGAGTTTTCCATTACTTTGTGCTTTAATCATCACTGAGTATGCTGCATAACTATAAAGTTTAGTTTTTACAGGTTTAGTTTAATACGAATAATTCTGCTCTGCTTTGTTTTTCTGTTACCTTCTGACACAGTTATCATCTTAAAGTCCTGTTGTGGTTGACAGATGAGTATGTATCAATGAGTATTTCTGATCTTTACTATCTTTAAAAAGTGGGGAGTCCGTAAATGATGTTTTATTTTGAAATTGGCGGATGTTGCATGCGATCCTCGTGTCTGACTTCCTGTCCAGGTCTTTCTTTTCTGTATAATAATCTGCAGCCTTTCAGAAGAATTACAGTTCATACTCCTTTACTTTAAGGCTATGTTTTTGTTCTCAACACCTTCAAATTTTAAACACGCTGACACCACATTTTGTGAGTTTGATAGTTATTCAACATCTCTGCTGCATTGATCAACGTGTTTGTTAAAAAGCATCATAACTCCGCCTCAGTTGTCGTCTAATTTGTCCTAATTTGTTCTAATTTGCTCCAGTCACCATGTCTCTTCATCTTTCAACACATAGTGATGGCTATACTCGCTGTAGTGGCGCTGTCCACTGTTTCTAACTTTAAAAAACATAAAGTTCTGCAAATTCTATAAGACTTTATTAAATACTGTAAATGTAGCATTTTATCTGGTGCTGTGAAAGAAGTTTGTCTCTGTGGGCGCTCATGCTCAGGGCAGCAGCAGCAAGTATGGAGTTGTTTTGGTTATCAGACATGACCACAGGAACTTCCAAAAGGTCAAATATGCACCAAGTTCATTTGATGGAATTTGAAAATGAAAGCAAAATCCTTTTCAAATCATAGCTCCATGGGGGCAACCTAAAATATTACTTAATCCAGAAGCAAAAAGTTCAATTCAGTTTCCCCTCAGGGTTTTCTCTGTCTTGTGAAACATATTTAGACAGTTTTTAGATATTTGTTGCAAATTCTGTTCGTTTAAAAGTAAATTCAATCAATCAATCTGTATTAATTTAGCTCTTTAAAGTGATCACATGACACTAACTTATCATAAGCAAGCACTTAGCAATAGCGGCAAGGAGAAACTTCCTTTGAACAGGCAGAAACCTCGAGCACAACCAGACTCATTGATGGACAGCCACCTGCAAAAACATACGCTGAGCAGCATCAGATAATGCAGATTACACAGATATAAAGCAGTTCATTATTAAGACAACACTCATGCATCAGGACGATGCCCGGGAGGCTTGGGCTCATGACATAATTAAAATTGAAGGTGTTGGCCTTCTAATCAGAGAGATAATCGTCTGGGTGGGTGTCCAGCAGATGATTTATGTTTGCACTCAGACTCAGAGGAGGTCAGAGTGGAGCATGCATTAATACTCTGCATGCCTCTCTCTGATTGGTTGCATCAGGCCCGGTTCGAGGTGAGTTCCTTCCAGGGGCGGATCCAGATTATTTTAAGGTGGGGGGCACAGGGGGGTACAACAGTTAAACCCGGGGGGCCATCTAAAAACCACAAAAATGAAGGCAGCGCCGACTTCAACATTCTCGACCATTAAGTACTTACACTCAGTTGTCATAGATGGTACAGAAGACAGTGTTTTGATGTCTTCATCTTTCTTTAATTACACAAATGAATGAAGGCTAGACTTTTTCTCTGCTTCATGCACATTGGAATTAAATCCAGTTTTGCCAGACAGCCATACCACAAGCTTCTATACCAAACATTAGTGGTCAGAACAAATTATATTCTCACAGAGAGAGCAATAATATTTATTATGACTGCTTAGGAAAAAGTAATGATAAACAACTTACAGCTGTAGTTCCACAACTGGACTGGACTGTTGCTAAGCAACCCAAACATTCATCTGAACTCTGTTACTTGGAGTAGATATTCTGTGGTGCACAATAGACTCAATATTATACATTCATTTGCATGTTTTACTTTTTGCAACCAGTTAAATAAGATTGTGCTGTATGATCACCTGTTTGACATTTTGTGCAGCAGAAGTTAAAAGTATTGGTTTCTTCACGCTCTTGTATTTTTGTGATGAAGAGAAAGTGAGTGTACTTTTTAAAAATAAGATATATCAGACAGAATTATTTTCAAAGCATAAGTATCTTATGTAGATTACAAAGCATTTCTTGAACAGATCTCTAAGTAATGTAAATGATGTAATAACATCCTGAGGTGGCCAAGCCTGATCCTTTATCACAAAAACTGAACTGATATAAACCTACATTCTATCAGGTGAGAAATACAAAAGAGCAAATAACATATTGCTACATGGTGGGTTAATAATCAACAGTCTGCATTTGGGACCTTTAGGTGCAGCACATGGCTGACTGTGTACTTGTGTTTCTACTGATGCTGTCATCTGAATCCGTATCAGAGTCAGTGGCCTCTTTTCTGGCTGTATCTTTGACACAAAATTAAATTGCATCATCAAAACTTTGTTAACTGTATTTCTAAATTAAACTTCTATCATACTTTTTACAGCAAAGCATAAAGAGCAGATGTATAAAATTTTCTCCACATCACCTGGAGGTCTGTGTCTGCTACTCTGCATGTTAAAATTAAACCAGTACCTTACTGTTTCTAAGGCAAACTTACAGAAATCAATAATAAAAGTAGTAAGCTAAACGTTGTAGTGAGTGAAACATGCAATAGTTCTCATGAACCTAGGGAATAAAGGTTTATGGATCTAGTGATCTCACCTGAAACAGACTGAACTCCACAACGGAAGTCCGTGACTGTGCCAGTGTTATAAAGTTAGCGTTGGTCTGCTGCTGCTATTTCCTGTTTGAATTTCAAATTAAGAGCCCCTTAATGGAACGAACATGGTACAATCAGATATAGGGTTAGGTTTCGTTTTTCAGCTTGATCACAGAACGGCGGGTAGCGACATTGATTGACAGCAAGAGGGCCCAATGAAATTTGGGGGGGTACGTGGGGGGGGCAATCAGATCGCAGGGGGGGCGGGTGCCCCCCCATGCCCCCACGGAAGATCCGCCACTGGTTCCTTCACCTCTGCCTCTAATATATAAGTTTTTAAATTAAAGCTCTCATACGTAGAAACAGCTACAGTAAACAAACCTGAGTGTGTGTATAATACACTCTCTCCTGAGCTCTATTCAAGTCATGCACTGGAGCAGGTTATCATTCAGCATTGGATCGACCATGTGAAACTGCTCGTAATGGTCTGTAAATCAAGCACTCCAGTGAACACTTACTTTTCAAGAGCACAACAAAATCCAATTATGTCGGCCCAGATGATAAACACCTGCAATGTTCTAAAGCAGCTAATGGAGTGACATTAAGTGACACAGTGTGCGTTCTTTCAGGCAGGATTTGCAGGTTTCTGTTAGCACAGGATTTATGCTTGTTATATTCTTGCATACCAAATTGAAACACACAGCAGAGGAGGCGTCGAGGAGTAAATCTGAGCAAACAGGCAGAGAGCAGCTTAGTCTCAGTCAATGCATGTATATGATGTGATGTGAATATGGTTCTGGAATAAGCTGACAGTGTTTCAGCTTCTTTAAACTGGTCCCAATTTGTATGTAGTTTGTGGCTAAAAGGGTCAAACATCTGAAATGACTCCTGATGGGCCAAAATATCTGATCGTCATCCTAACGGGCAAATGGGCCAGATAAAATACCTTAGTCTGAACCTCCAATGACCAGAACAAGACTTTTTTAGAGGATGTACACTACCAGTCAAAAGTTTGGACACACCTTCTCATTCAATGGTTTTTATTTACTTAAATTATTTTCAACATTGTAGATTAATACTGAAGACATCGAAACTACAAAATAATCTGGTTTTGCCATAATCTGGATTACAACAGTAGTCAAATAGAGCTATCCATTGTGTACTAACCCTACCTCTGAACAACACAACTGATGGTCTCAATCACATTAAGAAGGCAAGTCATTCTACAAATGAACTCTTGACAAGGCTCATGTTAATTAGAAACCATTCCAGGAGACCACTTCATGAAGCAGACTAAGAGAATACCAAGAGTGTGCAAAGCTGTCATGAAGGAAAAAGGGGGCTACTTTACAGAATCTAAAATATAAAACATATTCTGCTTTGTTTAACACTTTCTTCTTCATTAAATAATTACATATATGTTCTTTCATAGTTTTGATGTCTTTGGTATTAATCCACAGTGTTTCAAATAATTAAAATAAATACAAACCCTTGAATGAGAAGGTGTTTCTAAACTTTTGACTGGTAGTGTACTTTGATCGAGTCCTTTGCCCTGAAGAGTTACATCACAACTATCACAGCCTGTTTTGTACCAGAGATGTTGCAGGATGAAGGAGCTCTATCAGAGTATGTACTTCTGAAAATTTCCAGACATTTTCAGGAGTTATGCACCTGCAAATATTCCTAAAATAGCTCGTTCACACACGTCCCAAAAATGTGAAGTCTTCCATTTTGGACGAGGGGGGTTGTGGGAGGCAGGACATGACATCAACACCACGATGTGAATGTCATGATGTAATGGGTACAACATGATGGCAGACAAAGCATCAGAGGCCTGCGCTACGATGACAGTTTTTGCATTTATATCATTGCTCCCTGTAAACAGGGTTCTCCTTTCTTCTGAGTTTGCACCAGTCACATGATATAAACACCATCACCACAGCCGGCGTTCCTGTTACAAGGTTACCCAAATATTTTCTTGCAGCTTGATCCGACTTCGGAAATTTTACCAAGAAGCTTGCAGGAAAAAGTGTGGGTGGAAATTTTGGGTGTTTGCATTCAACATGCAGTCCAGCCAGAAAATTTCAGGAAGGTTTCAGGAGTTTGGTGCATGTGTGAACACAGCTTTAGTCATTTGAAACCCTTATTATGTGAAAATGGGGCCCAAGTTTAAAAGAAAACAACTTAATCCTGGGACTTTTATGAATTTGGGACTTGAAACATTTTTAGGAACAATTCCACAGAAAAAAACAGGAATTCAATTAATTTTATAAACATGTGTTTTCCTCTAAATTGAAAAATATTGCTCCATAAGCATCCTTCATACAGAAAAGGGCAGCTCAGACTGCTTTGCAATCAGAAAACATTTTACATTAACTTCATTAATAGAGATGGTAACAAGATGGTAGATAATAAAAACACACTACATAAAAATAATTTAAGAATAGATTCCATCAGATGCATATAAGTAGAAAATAAAATCTACTGAATAGTAACTGATAGAATAAAACAAATTATTATGTACAACTCCCGGTGAAAACAACGTGACAGATTTAAGGCTCAACTCTTTAATGTCGTGCAAAACAACCAAACACTGAACATCTCCCTGAGCTGCGTCGTGCAGAAGATAAAAGCAGTATTAAGAATCAGGAGAAGAAAGATAAGGAAGCATTGTTTCAAAATGCAGTTCAAGTTATCTGACCAACATGTTAGTGATGACACGAGAAATATTCTCTTCCTGTTTAAAGTGACAACATGAAAGAAAACGGCATGATTGCACGCGTCTGAGCATGAAACTCGGTTTACAGAATTTGCTCAGCCTGTCATAGAGCACCAGTTCTTCAGAGAGCCGGAGGAATTGCAATCAAGTCATTCTTCCAGCAGCTTTCACTACAAACTGAAAATCACTCCGAAGCTCATTTTCAGGGCGTATTTCCGTCTGACACCTGTGTAAGTGCTTTGTAACTGGAGGAATTGATACAAAGGCAGATGCAGGCAAATGTGGCCATCACAGGGGATCAAACAGCTTTATCATGTAGACACTTCTCCTCTCCTCTATCACCACTCAGACGTGATTAAAGGACCAAACACGGAAACAGAGACAGAAGCTGCATGATGGATCAGCACTCCCCTTCATTTTTCATTTCTTTTCTCTAAATGTGTAAATTGGATGCATCATAATCCTTGAAAAACAAACAGCCTGAACTCTTCCCTCCCTGCCTTCGTTTGCTGAAGAAAGTAAACAAACTTTCCTCCTCGATTGGAGCGGTGCGGGGTACATGATGGATGGCAGCTGACAGGTTTGAGGGAGGTGATGGTTCAAAAGCTGCAATTGCAAAAACTGAGTGATGTGTCCTGTGATCACGAGTACAAGACAAAGCTGTGTCACTCGCTGCTTGGGAAAAGTCTTTGTTTGGACTTTATTGGATAGGAATGAAGAGGCTGTTTGAGGAGAGACCTCCTGTAGCAGAGAGTGTTTGACATGATACAATACAATCTATACAAGCTAGATTATTCCTTTTATTTCAGCTGAAGGCATCGTCTCTTTAAAGGTTTGTCCTTGACATCATTAAGTTGAGTTACATGAAGAAAAACTAGCCACAAGACTTCATTCTTTACAAGATCCATAAAAAAATCGATCTAAAATAAGAAGAAAATAAGTTTTTCCAACATAAAGTGAACGCTACAATCTTCTGTCTTTGTTTATAACATCATTCAATCTTTTAACATGCAGTGTTAAACTTAATGGAAACACATGAGCAGTAGGAGGCAGCTGCTATCTAGCAATGAAAGATAATTATTTGCAGGATTCTTTTTAAATTTATTGAAAATAAAAACTGTAAGAGCCAGATTCTGATTGATGAAACTTGAAAGAAGCTTTAGGTTGGACATATTTTAGGGATATGGAGCATTTGAAGATTCTCGCACAGCAGGAAAAATATCATGACATGCATTACATTTCTGGAGCAGATGACACTTACATCGTAGCACTCTGCAAATAAAAGCACATCTAAAAATCTTCAAACTCTGGAGCTCCAGAAGTCACGCAAAGACGACAATTTTAGTCTTATCCACACAAGAAAGTGACCCTATGCGCACAGGTTAATAAGTCTTTAACTTTTAATGTCTTACATGAAGTTGATATGATAATTGTCTGTGTGCACCATACATTAACTTGTGTGCACAGGTTAATTTTTTTCTTTTTTTTGCACATGATAATTATCAGGAAATGTGGAAATGTAGGCCAGAAGCCGAACCCACGATTGTTGCGACGAGGACTATGGCCTCAGCACCCCACGAAGATGAATCAATCAATCAATCAATCAATCAATCAATCAATCAATCAATCAATCAATCAATATTTGTATATCGCCAAATCACAACAAACTGTATCTCAAAACGTTTTTACAAACATATCAGGTCTAGACCACTCTATGTCAAATTATGAACAGAGACCCAACACCAAGACTCAGTCTTACCCCACCTTAATCCACCATGAGCATTGCACCTCGCATTATTTAGCAAGTTACAGCGGCGAGGAAAAACTTCCTTTAACAGGCAGAAACCTTGAGCAGAACCAGACTCATGTTAGACACACATCTGCTGAGACTGTGTTGGGTCTGGAAAAAGGGATAGAGGAGAATAAGAGAGAGAGGGAGCGGTGATAGATAATAATCTTATGCACACAAAATAAAATGATCACCTACAGGGGCTCCGTGAAAAACTGTTTATAGTTCAGACAACTTATTGAGAATTATTTTTAAGAAAGGTTTCCACCGTGTGTCAACATCCAGGATTGTTTTGGATCGTCTGTTATTTAGTGCATAACTTTACAAAATACTGTAAAACAAGATGTCTGATGTTACTGCGGCAGTCTAAGCCTTTAGCAGCATAACTAAGAGCTGGTCCAAGCCTGATCCAGCTCTAACTATAAGCCTTGTCAAAAAGGAAAGTTTGAAGCCTACTCTTAAAAGTAGAGCAGGTGTCTGCCTCCTGGACCCTGACTGGTAGATAATTCCAAAGGAGAGGTGCCTGATAACTGAAGGCCCTACCTCCCATACTACTTTGCATTTATTGAATCAATCACAAAATGACAATAGTTGAATCAGTGTTATCACTAAACTTTCTCACTTTTAGCTGTATCTGCTGAGACTGTAGGAGTGTGGAGACATGATATCACACTGAGCATAAATATCGATGCAGGCACTGTGAACTTCAAAGTTCAAAGCTTACAGCTTGTCGTCTGCATGTCATGTCTGAACATCGTTCAATAGAAAGGCAGGACTTCATCAGCAGCATGTTGTTGAACCTGATTACATATTTCATCTTGAGAACTCATGAAGAAAAATGTACCGTCAGCAGGTTATCAGAGCTCGTGTGTTAAACACGAAAAATGATGAATTATCATACTCAAGTCTCCTGGTCCCACCATCGCTGCTGTAATCTCTGCATGTCAATATCTTCTTAATGACTGCGATGCATTTTTTTGTTTTTATAATGTTTGCGCTGCCGACTGACGACAGCTCGTTTCCCTTAAATTATAGACTCATCCTTATCTTTTAATAGACTTCTCTTTTTCCCTCCATGCGTGGAAACTTGAATTATGAATAACACTCTCTTAACTCGTCTCTCGGTCTGCTGCTCCGTCCATTACTCCTCCTCCTCTTCCTCCTCCTCTGTTCCCACTACAGTTAAAGTGTTTATTCCATTCTGCACGGCATTTTGAAGCACTTATTTCCTCCAGCCTCGATAACATGAGCGTTTCTTTTTTCACATCATACTTTTCTTTCTATTCTTTCGCTATAAATAACGCTCAGACTGCCTTCTCTCATCCCTCTGCTTTTGTCACATTCGTCTTAATTATTGCCACTTCTGCAGATTGGAATAAACAAAAACGAGGGAATAAAATCAGAACTAAATAAAAGAACCACTTTCCATCGAGCTTGCATGGTCTAAATAGAGAGAGAGATGATAGTGGTGAGACTGATAGTAGTAGTTGTAGCAGCTGGAGTCTGGCACGTCCACAGCAGCAGAGATCAAGAGGAACCTACGAGACAAGGCAGCTCAGGGACTCCAGAAAGGTCTATGGTTAGTAACTTTAATGGGACAGGAAGAGAGAGGAGAGAGAGGGAAAGACAAGATCCAATTGTGTTAGTCTTAGCCTATAGCAGCATAACTAAGATCTGGTTCAAAGCCTGAGCCATGATTCCAAAGGAGAGGGGCCTGATAACTGAAGGCCTTAAAAGTAGTATGGCAGAGACTCAAGGAACCACAAACATACTGGGAGAGACAAAATCCCAGTGTGTCAGTTCCCCCGGCAGTCTAAGCCTATAGCAGCACAACTAAGAACTGGTCCAAGCCTGAGCCAGCTCTAACCATAAGCTTTATCAAAAAGGAAAGTTTGAAGCCTACTCTTAAAAATAGAGAGGGTGTCTGCCTCCCGGACCCTGACTGGTAGATGATTCCAAAGGAGAGGTGCCTGATAACTGAAGGCCCTACCTCCCATACTACTTTAGGTACGATGATCAGGCCTGCATGTTACGAGCGTAGTGTTCTTAAACCGATTCCCTCTGGTCGTCCGAGACTTGAGTAAGCCTTGATAAGAGACTTCCTGCAACATGAATCTGACCCTCCTGTCTTTCGTTCACAGGTGTTGCTGCTGCTGTGTATCTCAGACTGGATGGTTCACTCCATGTGGCGGAGTGGGAAGGACCCCGACAGCTTCTCCATCCCATACCTGACAGCTCTAGGAGACCTGTTGGGCACCGCCCTGCTGGCACTCAGCTTCCACTTCCTGTGGGTCATAGGAGACCAGGACAGTGACGTGGGTGACTGAGGCGACTGCTGCAGAAAGGCGTCTGCGGCGAGGGGAACGTCGCTGCCTCATATCAGACTTCTCTCTGCCCTGAAGCATTGTGGGAATGTGGGTGCTCTCTGTCACCGGCCAGCACATTCCTCTGCTTCTTTCTCTCAAACCACTGGATGGTTTAAAAACAATTTTCTGCTCCTGGCTTTTTTTCTACTCACATTATACTCCATAAATTTAGACTGTTCTCAGATTCTGATCTGCATACTTTGCACCGAAGCACTCGCGTTTAATCATGCCGGTCTTTTTAAGGGGCGCAGCCGAGGGAACCTTGTGGCTATTTGCAAGGTGGTCCGCTCTGCTGACAGAGGTCTTTTACTCAAAATAAAACTTCCTTGGCAGGCAGGTATTTTGGGGATCTACCGCCCGATGTATCAAACAGTTTGTAACCTGTCTGAAGTGTTTCTGCTTTGAATCATGGAGTCAGTGTCGGAGCAGAAACAGCTGCAGAGGAGAGTGAAGCTCAGCTCTGTAACACATTTTAAACTGTCATGTAAGCAGCTCAGTCTGCACCAGGGTTAAAAAGGGAATCACATTCGTATTAATGGTACGAGAAGTTAACTTTTTAATCTTTGTTTCTGTTTGTTTGTTTTTGATGTCCGTCTCATTTCAATTCACATTCAGTATTTGTCTCTGCAACAAAGCCGGATCATTCATCCCGGCTGATTTAAGCGAACACACACGGATGCTGTTAGCTCACGTTTGTGTCTCTGTTTCTTTTATATGTACAACATTTTTTATTTATGCTTTCCATTAACGATTGTTCCAACACAAATGTTTTAATGTCTCTACTCTGAATTGGGAGAAGTCAAATTATTTTACACTAATGTTTAGTTGAATAAAGATCTATGAATGTCTAAATAAATCAGACTGATTGGTAGAAGTTTCCCCGTAGCCGGACAACCAGGTACTCGTCTGCAGCCCAGTTGTAGCAAACTGACCGTTCATTAAACCCGACACTGTGCCTGTACGATCATAGCGAAGTGTTTCATGACAGTGTTTCAAGTCTGATGCATTGATGAGGGTGTGTTTTATTTCTGTTTCATAAGGAAACCACTAAAGTGAAAGTGAAAGTAAAGGATGAGAAGCTGCAGTCATGAGCACGTCGAGCTAACCTACAGGAAGAAAAGACCAAGTATTGCATTAGTGGCATTTTATGGACTCATAACATTGTTATTATCATGTATTTTAAATGTATATCTCAAAAACAGATTTCACAAGTAGCTTGCTACCCAATGAGAGTAGGTTCATTGAACTCAAAGCAGTGCAGCAGCAACAACAGATGAATAGATTCACAAAGGCAGGCTGTAAAGTGTACAAACCAGGTCTTATAATGGCACTCACTGTTTACCGTACATGAGGTTTCCTGCAAAGGTTGCCTCCTCTGCAAAACAAACATCCATTTATCGAAACCAGTAAAACAAACAGGGTAAAGTTGCATTAAATATCACACGTCATTGTCCACATTAAAGTAACTAAAGGGGCTGTGAGCTGAGCTGCTGCTGGGTTCATTTGTTGCAGTGTTTATAACCAAAATCCTCAGCAGACGTCTCCTCTCCTGCAAAATAAAACAATCAATAATCTAGGTATTAAAACCAATGGAAATAAACAGAATAAAGTTGCATGAAATATGTCTGAGAATCTAGTAACTGAAGGGATTTGTTGCAGGATTTATTTAGTGTTCATACCCCAAAAGTCTCCTCTGCAAAAAAACAACAACCTGACACTGATTCATCCTTTCAGGAATCATAGAATGAAGCAGTTTCAAGTTTCAAGTTTGTTTTGATGTTTGTGTGCTGCAACTGAGCTGACTCTAACTATTGTACCAAGAAAACCAATGAATGTCAGCATGCACATAAAACATTAGACCGCAAATTCTGAGTCTGGGACATCCTGCAGACACACCTGCTGGGTTATATTCCTCCAGTGTGACTCTTTATTGCTCCTCAGACGTGTTTTTGGAAGGTGTGCTGAAAAGGGATTTCTCTAACCGGCTCAATAACACAGTTTATTTATATATCTATCAGTTTATTTGACACAAAAATAATACACGTGGGCATTGTTGCATCTAAAGCACAACCATTGCAATGCACACAGGACTTCTGGCCTTGAGCCTTCTGGGAAATGATGCACATGATAAAACCTGATGTTAGCATAATTAGTGAGCCAGCTACACTCGTCACTTCAGTTAAAAAGATAAGTAAGAAATGCATTGACTTCCTTGAGTTTTAAAGTATGACAGCTACAAACTCTGACAGTAAGCTCGAGATAATGTTTGCAACCAAGTCACATCGCTAAAGTAAGTCTCATTAGCAGCATCCAACAAAGTCCAGATGTTAGCGTTCCCCCGTTAAAAGCATTAAAAAGTATGTTCTGCATGGTTTAGTGAACGGTCAGTCATCGTGTCGGTTCCTCCACATGTATCCGTGTAGCCAGACTCTTCGAGTTGCAGCACTTCCACTGACGCTCATGAAAACCAAACTATGTCTTTTTGTGTAATTTGTCATCCTCTCTTTCATCTCCTCCTCTCTCTGTTTGTTTGTTTGTTGTGTTCCTCGTCGGGGTTTGGTCGTTAGGGATGTTTGCACATTAATCACATGCTGTTTACAGTGCATGCATGCATATTTACATGCGTGCACATAATTAATCATGAGTTTCTCTTTCCTCATTGTCTGATTTTTTTTGCGTTAATCAGACTAACATATTAATCAGTGTACACAGATTAATATAATCTGACTATTGATCCAGTGTGGGCTCCCTGATCCCTCTGAACCTTCTCTACCTGACAGTAAAGCATCATGTTGTGCGCATTTGAACGCAGCCGGTGACTAAAACTCCGATGTGCCTCTTGAGATTCACTGTTAAGGTATTCTTCTCTCTCATGCCATGAATGCATTTTCTCTCCGCAACATTACATGTAACACGGTGCAATGACTCCTTTTTGTACTCACTCTCAGTTCTGACTTGTGTTTTTAAAGAGTTTCATCCCAGAGAAAGTGTAATAACAGCACGATCCGTCTCCTAATGTCACAGTTGTCGGGATCAGGAGGACTCAAAGCGGATCCTCTCGGTTTGATTCTCTTTTATTTGCTTTTCCGGCTCGTTTGGGCCAAAACCGTCTAAATAAAAGTCCTTTCTTTCTGAGTGTGTCTCATTTCTGGTTATTTCTGTTGAAGGGTTTGGCTGACAGAAGCCGTCCTCTCATCCAGGCGGGCATGCAGCCGCAGTCATTACAGCTCTGAAAGGAAGAGACAGCCGCCACATGAGCTCTGAATGCAGCAGATGAAATCTCAGATATTATTGAGCCGGGGAGGAAAAACAGATCTGATTGGAATGAACAGTAAAAATCTTCATTTCCCTCTGTTTGCCTGGAGTAAGCCCTCGGATATCATCTGTGTCCTCATCTGATGGTCTCCATGACAACAGAGTCGGGAGATGCTCATCTTCTTCTTCTCTTGACCTCTCTTGTTTAGGAAAAACTTGCTTTTCTGCACAGATGTCACACGTATGCCCACGCTCTCAGACACGGCAGGCGTTCTTCCCTGGAATAACTGTGTGGAGATGCAGGGTTTGGGAGCAGAGCCATCACAGACATCTCTACCAGGTCTGCTTGTTCTCACTGACAGACTTCAGACTCTGCAGTGATTCAGTGATTAGATAGTTCTCTGTGATGATGCAGCTGACATACAGGAGGTGAAACGTCAACACAAATTTAAGTAAAAGCTTCCTAACATGCTGGTAAATAAAACAGTCATCCTTATTTTATTGACTAATGCCAAAAACAGGCAGGTGACATGTGACTAATCAGTTCCTGTGCAGCTAACATTTAGCTCACACACTTTAGATTCAACATTGTTGTATAAATATTAAGCACAGCTCATAAATAGGAGGTCCTTGCAAAGAAATAACATGCTACAGTGTCATAAAAATATCATGCTTTGTGCTTTCCTTCATGTTAAAGTCAATGTACCATCATGAGTTTCTCCTTCTTTGTGTCGTAATCATAGACTGTATAAAATAGGTTGTAATCTGTTTTTCACTTCCTTTTTATTTTGTAGTTCTCGCTCCGTGTGTCTGGTTTACTCTGACTTCCTGCCTTTGTGTGTTGCCCTCAATCTTTGCACCTCGGTAAGGTAAGATACTAAAAGAAGAGAATTGTTAATGAGACTGGTGGAAAACTAGATGAAACTGGAAATACATCTGATTAAAGAGGAATGGTTTTAATATAATAAAATAACTTTTCACCTTTATTTTATTTTCATTCAATCATATTTTTACTTTTATTTTATTTTCATTCATTTTTTTTTTAAATTTTCATTCACTTTTATTTTATTTTTATTTTCATTCATTTGAATTCACTTTTATTTTATTTTTATTTTCATTCATTTTTCTATTTGCATTTAATTTTTATTTTATTCACTTTTATTTTGTTTTATTTTTTTCCTTTTATTTATATATTTTTTTTATCTTTTACTTTTTTTCTTTGTGCACCTAGATGTGGTTTGCCAACCATCTAAAAGAAAACCCAAGAAGAAAATGATTGCACCTTGTTAGTTTCACCTGTGTCAGATTACCTGTTTGTAATGTGTTTCCTCTCTTCTGCAGTGTTTTTGTGCTCTCCGTGGCTATCTTGTGTTTTCTGTTGGACCTTCTTGGAATTAGTTTTCTGGACATTTAAAGTCCGTTTTTGCATTTTGGATCCTCGCTGGTATGATTTTCCAACTGTGACATCATCCAACTTGGTTCCCGACTAAAGGTAAGAAATACCATAGTTGTGTTTCACAGGATTAGCAGCAGGCTAACAGTTTTCAGCATTCATTCGATGTATAACAGCTGAGATCAGATGCTTCTGTTTCTGCTCTCTTTGCTTTTCTTCCTCTTAAATTCAACAAGGAGCATGATGGGAAATAATCTCAACAGGAGTCCAGATACAGTCTTGTTTATAGAGACCCTGCAGAGATCTTGTCATCTATATTTTAAATGAAGGTGTAGAAACATGTTTTTAGTCTTTCAAAGGTTTATAAAGATATTTTTTAAATTATCTGTGCATTGAAGGCATAAGAAGCTTGTAATCTGTTGGCCTCACTTTTGAAAAGCCATCATGTTGTCTATCTTTCTACAGTGTATGCTCTCTGCACCATGTTTCCTGGTTTTCCAGTTTGCAGCACCCTCCTCACTTTGCTGCAGTTTCCTGAAATATTGAACCGAGAAGTTTGTGGTTTTTCATCTGAACATAAGTGAGCTCAAATCCCTTCCCATCTGACATGTGATCCTCTGCTGCGTTTGCTTTATTTCTCTTACATGTATTATTTATTAGCATGTCCTGAAGTGGATGGCGTTGACTTAAAGGGCCGGGTCATGTCTGTGTGGATACTTCAAGGTCCTCATGACTTGTCTGGATTGCAGAGGCTCTATGAGGATCAACACTCAGCACTTTAAAGAAGTCAGTGTGTAGATGGCCCTCCAACTTCTGAGAAGTTTTTCTAACGAAGGGACGGGAAACATCTTAATCAAATAGAAACAGACTCGATGAAATATTAAACTCCAAATCACGAGTGCAAAATGCATTCAGGAAAAGGACTCATGACCTTCCTGAAAGTCCTGAACAGACCTTTGTGTCTCTTTCATTTCTCCCCTCTTGATGGATTATAAGCATGACAGCTGCCATTTCAGATGAGCACCAATAGGTTAGCTCATTTGGTGGAGTGAGGCATCTCTGCGTAGCTGTCACACCACTGAATATCAAAGTTTCCTTCAGAAGTCTCCTCAGAATCGATTCTCTGCAGCTGAAGGGGAAACAAGCGAGAGCTGATGAGGCGCAGACGTCTGTATTACAGTACCACTCCTCACAGAGACCGCCAAACTAATACGGAAATCAGACTCGGCTTCAAAGTCAGACATCACTAGGTGTGTCTTTACTGAATCAGGATCAAAAGAGACCTTGTGCACGCTCTTCATTTAAAGTCCGGGGTTGTAGAACCGATGCATTCTCCAGACCTCTTTGGAGAGATACATTCACATTCACAACTTTGCAGCATCATCAAATGGATTTTCTTACCACTGATGATCAAAGCTTCAGGCTGCACAGATAGATTATTCATGCTCATGGATTGTCTCGGGGAGAAAATCGGTTGTGTCTTCAAATGAAGGTCTTTGATGCATCGAGGAGGTTTGTATCGAGTAACAACAGAAAACTGATTAACAGAGTGATGATTGACAGGCATGCGCACTCTACCCGGTTTCATTATTTAAAGTTATAGTTATGATTAATATATGTCAGACAGAGCGTGTGCACGTGCTGAGTTTAACAACACACCTCTGTTGGCGTCTAGACAGCTTGATTTTAAGACCTGGTCTGACAAATCGAGCTGTGAAGTTTCGGGTGTTTGTCCGCTCTCCTCTGCGTTGACCCAGACAGGACCAGAGGGGCCACGAAACCTGACCCCCCCTTCCTCCTCTTGCTCCGTCAGTCATCCAGCCACCCTTGGGGCTATTAGCAGCATGTTAATGTGGAGCCTCCAGACTTAGAGGGGGGCTCTGAGAAGTCTGGCAGCCTGCTCATGAATCCCCCCAGCAGCTCGGGGGAACAATAGATGTTTCATTCTGGTTCTGTTATTGGAAACAGATTCCTCCAGAGACACCGGGCCAGTCGACCCACAGAGCTTAGACATGTTTAGACCGTGTGTCACAGGGAAACCAGGAACCAGGAGAGAGTGGTTCATGAAGGGAACGCTGAAAACAATTAAATCATTACACTCCTGCTGTGTGGTAATTTACAATCCAGGGGGGGTCTCTCGTTTAATATAATGATGTGCATGTGCTGCTTTAGACCCTCAGCTCTTAAAAACTAATTTTGGTGTAAGCTGGGTCTAATATGCTCCCATAGACCATATGATCAGATTAAAAATGCCTCATGTAAAGTCCTCATTCAGAGCAGATTTCTCTGATCAGACCCGTACAAAAAGAACTACATACCTTTGAATCGGAGGGTTTGCATATTTTGCTCAAACGCTAGTTGGCGGCATGATTTCTACGCTCATCATATCCCCAGTTTCTGGTCCTGCTATGTTCTCTTTCTGTACACATGAAACCAAGGCAACAGAATTAGAGTCCATCATGTTGAATTTGGAGCTGATAAATGTTGTGCATCATTCTGCAGATATTGCAAAGAAGAAAAGAGAGGAGACGTTAGAGAATAGGGAACGTACAGCTGTTGAATCAGTGTTAGCAGATGACAGAGAGAGGACACTCACTCTGGCTGCTTTTGTCCTGATTGAGTCCAAGTGTGAGTAGCTGTGAGTTTCAGAGCTCTGTGCTGACTTATTGTCTCACCTTCAGAGACAGTTAGAGGTTGCCTCTGTGTGTGAGAACTGTCAAAATGTGTGGTTGTTGTCGCTGGGCATTTTACCCAGGTGTTGTTAACCCTTTAATCAATCATCAATCTTTATTTACAAAACGCCATATCACAATTTATGTTATCCTGAGATTCTTTCCAAACAGAGCAGGTCTAGACCGTACTCTATGTTCTATTATTAACAAAGACCCAACATCAAGACAGGATAAGATCCAGTCCCATCTTACAGACAGGACTAAATCTGATCTCAGCTTAATCCACCATGAGCAGAGCACTTTGCTGCATTTAGCAAGTTACAGTGGCAAGGACAAACTTCCTTTAACAGGTAGAAACCTCCAGCAGGACCAGACTCATGTTAGACACACACCTGCTGAGACCCAGTTGGAGAGAGGGATAGAGGGAGATGAAGAGAGAGAGATGACAGTGGTGAGACAGATAGTAGTAGTTGTGTCAGCTGGAGTCTGGCACGCCCAAAGCAGCAAAGATCAAGAGGAACCTACGAGACAAGGGAGCTCAGGGACTCCAGAAAGGTCTATGGTTAGTGACTTTAACAAGACAGGAAGAGTTAAAGTAAGAGACAGGGAGAGAGAGGCAAAGACCGGATCCCAGTGTGTCTGTTCCCCCGGTAGTCTAAGCCTATAGCAGTGTAATAAAGATTGATTGATTGAACAGCAGCTCCTGATTCTGCAGGAGAAGATAAGTGTTAGTAAATATCAGCTCAGCTCAAGTTTTAAAGAAGTGGATGAAACAAATGTTTGTCTGACCTGTTTTATTTGACTGAGTGAGACTACAGAGACCTAAAAGAGCATCTATGTGCTCTTACAGAGTTTAAACTGAGAAGTATGTGACACCTCAGAGAGACATTCCTCTGCAGTCAGACTGAACACACTCTGAGTGTTCCTGTTGGATTTACCAGGCCCTCAAGTAGATCAGCTTTGTTCCCCGTCCTCTTCAGAGTGATGTGACTCACACAGACAACATCACGCTCTCCTAAATGTCATCTCTGTAAAAACACAGAGAGCTGGAAGCAGCCTGGATGTGACACGGTGACCCCCGCACCCCCCTCGCTGCGTCCTCTGTCTTTAATTCTGACAGTAACTGTACTTTCGACAAGTGAAGATCGATAGGGCCGTTACCGAGGACGGATGACTCAGCCTGGAGTGGGTGCTCCGAGCTCTCCAAGTGAAATGCTGGTCGATTCGTCTTTATTTAGGCTGTTATCAATCTCATTTGGCACCAAACCCAAACAGACCCAGCAGGAGGAGTGTGACAGTCTTTACTCTGCGGGGAGAATCACAGCTGCATGTGTGAGCGCTCTAGACAGACTAATTGCCCGTCACTAGAGAGGGACTCGGAGGGACGGACACAGAGGTAGAGCCTCAGATTGAGGGACTTTGAGTGAGGACACTTTTCAGGCACGGTGACAGAGTTTCGTCTGATCTGACGTCATCACTCGACTCCAGACACCGTCCTTCACAATCCATCCAGCTCCGGCTCAGTCTAAAGGCGATTTTCGACTGCAGGAACTTAACTCCTGAACTACGTGCGTTTTGACCGGTGGACCCAGGGTCTAAATTTAGTTCAGGGGTAGATCATCTCTCCCCTAAAAAGTCCCTGTTAGGGGGGTAGTACTTTTCCCGGGACTTTTGGGGGGCAGGGCCTTCAATGCTGAACGTGTCTGATTGGTAGATTACCTACAGTGTTTTTAATCCGCCCGCCGTCCACAATAACCTTACACACATCTGTGATTCACTTGATTTCTCTTTCTTTCATTTGTTTTTATTTGTTCTATCTTTTTTGTATGTGTGTGTACTTTTCAAAAGAAGAAGCGGTGATTCACTTGATTTAGCAGCTTGTAACAGTAGTCTTCTCTAAACCCACCGTGAATGTGTCTCTCCCGGTGTTACAGTTTTAAAAGTGACCCTGTAAACTGGAGACCTTCAGCTGAACGTGTCAGTGTTTGTGGAGTTTACACAGCTGTTGAAATATAGTGTTGATTTAGTGAATCCATCTGTGATGAAATAAAGCACGATCTAAAACAGCACGAGCTGAGTCTCTTCCATACCAACAGGCTAACTGTTACTCATAATGATACCTGCCTATCCGTCTGCTTCTATGGTGTCATCTGTGATGAATGGAATTCATCTTTTACTGCCCTCTACTGGTCTGGTGGTGTAGTGCATTTACTTTTCTGGGGGCTAAAAGACCCCGGAACTCTTGGTCGAGATGCAACTGAAGAGCAACATGTCAGCACTGATGCATCATCACGTGTGCAAAGTGTCATAGCTCTTTTCACCTCCTCCACTAAAACTCTGATTCAACACGTTTGTTCCAGCTGGTTTTCATTCCCAACAATCATATGCTGCAGCTCGGTCAGTCATTCTCTGAAATCTTACACCACAGGAGCACCATGAGAGTTATTCCTGGATGCCGTCCTGTGTTTTGTTGTCCTGGTGTGAGTTCAGTGCAGTGTTATAATAGGAGCAGAAACCCATTCTGTGTGGAGGTCTATGCGACCAGAGGTAGTTTTGAGGGTATTTCACAGCCTTACATAAACTCCACATCCCCATTACATTTCCAGCTATTCTCCTTCAATGAATATATTCCTCTGCTCAGCATGCTCTCAAAATATATCAATGGTTTCAACATCTGTTCACGCATTTTTTTTCTGTAGACATGCATAGAGCTATATTTTTGATCCAGGACCTACTACTGACTCCTTCAGATCTTTTTTTTTTCAAAATAACTCCTTACAATAATTTCCCCTGCAGAATACAGCCCTAATATTTTCTCGGTTATTTTGTATATGTCGTACATCGGATACCCGCTCTACCTCAAAGACATGTTGTGAGTCCACTTTGCTCCACAGTCTCTCATAACTTATTAAGTTTGATGAATGAATAGCTCAGGTCAGCTGACATAAATCAAATCTCAGAGGTTCAAGACTTTATTTTTGCCCGTTTTAAGTTTTGAAGCCAAAAGACTGTCTCCCAAGGAAGGAGAGACCTGGAAGGTAGAGCCACGTCACATCTTTTCCTCTAACCAAAACACAAATTCAACTTACGGTGAAGCATCTAAGCTCCCTCAGTTGGGTCCAGTCCTCAGGTGGGTTCAGTCCACAGCGTCACAGATTCTTGTGTGAGTTTGAAGTAGACCCTCATAGTTATTGTGCGTTCAATGACTCTAGTGTTAGCGTTTGTTATGTTTCCTCTCACCATTCCTCCTCTACTCTGATAATCTGGTGCACACAGCGCTGCAGGAGCCTCATTGGTTGACACAGCTGTCAATCAGTCATGATGTCACCCCCTTTTTTTATAACCTCAAATAACTAACTCGACATGAAACAGAACAGAAACATGAACACTGTGACATATATCAGCATAATAAGAACTAATGACTGAAATGGTTGCCCCATCTGTTAACATGAAGGAGGCAGGCTTTGTGACCTGTACTGCAGCCAGTCAGTAAATGTTTTGCCCTTACTTTTTGGAGCTGACATGCCATCCCTCTTTTTAAACAGTCCATGCTCTACATGGTGCTTTATGAGACATTTTAGGCTTCCTCTGGGACAGACGACAGTGAGTGAAAAAGTCAAACAGCAGGCAATTAAAAGTTCAGACAAACATCCTAACGCATAGACTCTGTGGTCCTGCACAGTGGATGATTCCTCACAGATCCGTGAACTTGTCCGAGGATGACCTCTAAACGGGGGAAGCAATAACACAATTCCTCCTCAGGGTTTAGGAAATTGCATTTACCTTGCAGCCAGGACGCCCCACATATTGGAATAACAAAGTTATTGATGGTTGTAGAGCTCGTTTGTAGAGCTGGATTTGCTTTTATGGCTACGTGCTGCCCGTGTATTAGAGTTCAGATAGAATCCCCCAGCAGCAGCTCTGCCGTTACACACTGTTTGACAGACGGGATATGAGGGTGGGCAGCTACATATGCAGCATGAATAATTACTTCACCAGCCATAATATGCAGCGTTTCACCTTCAGGCTGCTCCGTGTACGCCACTCATCCTGATGAGCTGTCTGCACACAGATTGTTTCCAGCTCCGGGCCGAGATAAAGACACCACAGGCACCGGACAGACAGATGGAGGATCTGCCGCTCCTTCAGGATGCTGCACTTCAGATGATGTATGAACCGAGGCTCAGGATGTGTGGGACCTACGTTTAAATCATCTGTCGTTCTCTTTTTATTTTCTTCTGATGCTGCTGACAGGTTGATGCTCTGTGGCTGCAGCTTCAGACAGATACAGAAAGGATATGAGGAGTTTGATTGCACAACAGGCTCTTTAACTCTGTTTTAATTAGGAGGAGGTTTCATCAGCCTTGTTAATGATTTTCAATCAAACATTAAGGTGTGACAATAACACAGAAAGAACATATAAGTGACCCAGTTGGACTCACAACAAAATGTCATCGCATGTGCAAAATTCTGCAAAGGTAGCGCAGGAGTTTAGACAAAAGGAAACCCTAAAGGCTGATTTATACTTCTGCGTCAAATCGCCGGCGTGACCTACGCCGGGGGCCCGCATAGCTCCCGCATAGCTCAGCATGTAGCTGACGTGCACCTCTTCCAAAATGTAACTACGTGTAGAATCGACACAGACCGCAAGCCCTGTGATTGGTCAGCTTGGCATCATTGTGTTTCCTGCATTTACAGCTTCCGGGATCCCCACTCTTGGCCGCAGGTCAGTGTATTTCCTCTCCTCCTCTCTATTCTTCATGTAATCAGGTCTGTATGATTAACAGTAACATGTATCAGCTGTAGATTAACAGAACACGCTCTGAATCTCTGTGGAAAAGTAAACAGAGATCTTAGCAGGGCCGGAAGCAGGCGTCCGGCTATCAGAGAGACCACGCTGCCCTCAAGCGTTTTGGCGAAGAATTGCTTTGCGACACAGACGCATTGACGCACAAGTATGTGGGGCTCATGTCCACGTCCGCCCCTGCTATGTACGGGCGAGGCACAAGTATAAATCAGGCTGAAGTGTTTGCTGACTGTGATGCCAAAAAGTTCAGAGCTCCCCCTACTGACTGGCTGCAGTATAGCTCACAAAGCCCGCCTCCTCCCACATACAGAGATGGAGCGCAAGTCAAACTATAAAATTAAAATACACATCGAATACAATTTTCTTATCATGCTGATTTATGTCAGTATTCAGTTTTCTGACTAGTTTAGTTTGAATTAGCTATTTTAAGCTATAAAAAACAGGGTGACATCATGATTAATTGACAGCTGTGTTGACCAATGAGGCTCCCGCAGCGCTGTGTGCACCGGATTATCAGAGTAGAGGAGGAACGGTGAGAGGAAACATAACAAACACTAACACAAGAGTCATTGAACACACCATAACTGTGAGAGTCTGCTTCAAACCCTACCTGAGGACTGGACCCACCTGAGAGCGATGATGCTGTAAATTTAAGGGATGTGACGCCAGTCCTGCAGCTCCATCAGCCAGATCCCTTCATTGCATGCCATGGCTCCACAAACGCTGTATGCCCACGGCCATAATTTGGCTTCAAATGTAGCCTAGTTTAAATACAACTTCTCATTCTGGATGAAGTTTACATACAGCTAACATTTTGGGATAGTTTCATGAGATAGTTTCAACATGGCAGAGGTTAGATCTTAAATCTTCCACCTGGCTCTGAGTAGTTCTTCTGTAAATCACTGGATGTCATGCCACATTATTTTCAGTTTAAGGAAAGCGTGGAAAAATTAGTCTTTTATCACTCCTGCTGGCTTCACCAGAATCACCGGAAAGAACAGAAGAACAGTGAACTTTGAACTTTTGGTCCCCTCTTTGGTCTACGGCAGGATCCTGAAACATGCCACATCTAAATGACCTCAGTCCTCAGCAGGAAGAGTCTGTCTCCGCTGTCCCCTTTGGCGTCCAATCAAAGCTCCCTCCTTTGTTCAGAGGTTACTCCTCCACAGCTTAATATTACACTGGATGGTGCAAGAGAGTGAAAAGGATAACCTCTTTCATTTTGTACTCCTCAGCTCTCTGTGTTCTCTCAAAGGTCAGCTCTGTCTGCACATCGCGGCTCACCCAGGCTGAACTTTAAAGAACCGGCTCCGGCTGTGAGAGAGAGTTTATTGATTGGGTTGAAATTGTTTGCTTTGTGATAATATTTTGCTGTTATTGAAGCTTAAACACTCTGTTGTGGAGCTTCTATTTGGTGGGTTTACTAATGAACACCTCAGTGTGGGCGGACAGCTCAACATTCCCTCTGACTGCTGTAAATTCCCCCTCATGATGACGAGTGACATTTTTTTATGGCTGCATTAACCCCCCTGATGTTACATTCCTCTGATGTGAAGAGGAATCCTCCTCTGTTCTGTCCGTTTAGTCTTCAGCTCTAAATGTCACATTAGCATAAACCAGCGGGTGATTTATCATCATATCAGGTTATCCGTTAAATTTTCGGTCTTGCCAGCACTTGTCATCTTTATGGATGAAAAATGGACTAACCATGCTCGATGTTTCACAGTGAAACCCTCCTGAACACTGAGGCATTGACAGCTGTTCATCCTAGACTAGTGTGCAGCTGGGAGAGAGGTGCTCTAAGTCTCTCTTGCAGGAAGGATAGAGGTGTTGATAAAGCCTGAACCATCAAATAGTTGTCAGAAAATTCTAATTCTTTTGAATGGGTGTGTTTATTGGACCGTCTGACGAATTAAAAAAAAAAATTAAATAGCAATTTTCATGAGTTTTAATTTGTATTATATTTGATACATCAGGAATTTTAGTGCAATTTTTTTTGCTCAACGTTTCTTCTTTTTTAAACAAACTAAAACATAAAAACATTTATCCTATTAAACTCTGAGTTTCCTTCAAATTTTACCCAAAGTAATTTCAAACCGAGAATTTTTTTTTCCATGTTGCACGACAATGTCATATATACTTCGTATCTGCTACACAACAAAGAAACCTTATTTATTGTATATTTCTTCTCTGAATTGTTCAATTTTTAGTGGAATTCAATGAGCAAAAGACAATTATTTACTAGGGAGTCATCAATCATCATGATACAGCAGGTTGCTTATATAAAAATACAATATACACTATCCATCCATCCATCCATTTTCTTCCGCTTATCCGGGGTCGGGTTGCGGGGGTAGCAGTCCAAGCAAATTGACCCAGACATCCCTCTCCCCAGCAACACTTTCCAGCTCCTCCTGAGGAATCCCGAGGCGTTCCCAGACCAGGCGGGAGATATAATCCCTCCACCATGTTCTGGGTCTACCCCGGGGCCTTCTCCCAGTTGGACGTGCCCGGAACACCTCTAAAGGGAGGCGTCCGGGAGGCATCCTTATCAGATGCCCGAACCACCTCAGCTGTACAATATACACTATAAATATCTTAATTTCTACTCTAAATACACAAGTTATGTCATTTAAACATGTTCTTAAATAATAAAAAAAACTGTATATTGCTTTACGAAATGCATTATGTAAGAAATGTAATAAAATTACCTTATATACCTGCTGTATCAATTTTGATACACACATTTTCAACACGGTTTGACTATAAATTAAGTAATGAAATATTGCTTAGTTTTACATTGCATCAATTCCTCTTGGAGTTTCAGTAACAATTTGAACGTTTTTTTCATCCAAACCTTTCAACTTTTATGGCAAAAAATATCCCTGAAAAACCTCTAGTGGGTCTGATCCACAGCTGACATTTTGGATGTCTCAAGTGACGTCCTTCTGGTGCATGAATTACTCACACCTGGTGGATTATCCGTGCACTGTGTGTATCTGATTGTGTATGTCGGGTTTTTTTGGAAAAATATATCACACTGATGATGTAGAGGTCTCAAAATCTGATGTATCAAATATGATATGCTTGGCGTTATAGGGTTAAGAATCTGATCACAAGTCTTCTTAACCAGTCATGGGAAAGTGAAATCTGATGTTGTCTCAGATAAGAAAGCATGAAACTGTCTTATCACGTTTGTTTTCTGCAGCACCTCACTTCACGTTTCACACTCATGTTCAGATTCCTCTCCACGGTCAGGAGGGATTAGTCTCTGAGGAACATGACAGGAGAACATGAGGACGTGGGCTCACTCGTGCCTCAGATTTAGAGACCGACATAGTGTGGCCACCTCGGCTCTGTTTTCATCCTAACATGAATGAAGTGGATCAATCTCAATCCGCTGCAGAGAGACGCTGAATGGAGTCAAAGGAGTTTGAAATCATCACCGATACGCTTGATTCTTCGGTTAATCATGAATTGATTTTATTTACCGTCATGGACTCTCTGTGTCATTCAGGTTAAATTTTTTCCCATGAATTCCTCGACATGGAGGAAGAGACAGAAATCAAACTGTCAGTCCTTTAATGAAGGGATGACTCTCTCTACTTTCTGAAGCTTACTCGAAGTTAACCTTAAGCTTCCTGGAGGATTGTTAAAGACTTGTACAGTCGCTGCGTCATAAAGGATGTTATACTAAAACGTCCCAGCGATCATGACAACAACTCCAACTCTAAATGACCTAAAATAATATATCTGCACATAAACTATGTTATCACTATTATCATTTGAATCGGGGGTTAAATCAGTGTGAGGCTCAACCTCCGCACATACAGGTACTGTTATTCCCAGGTGAAGGCCGTTACAGGACAGAGATGAGTGTGTGTTTATGAATAGATGTTCTCGCTCTGGAGATAAAGTTTTGGTATAGCAGGGGAAAAGATGCATAATCCTCTCACGTCATGTCTCGTTTCCTGTTTTATTTTGATACATACCCCTCTCTTTGCAGATCCCATTACTTTCTCCTCATGTGTGTCATCTCAATGATTACCCTCATGTGTCTCACCTGTGTTTCTGTGCTCTTTCCCCTTCTGTGCCCATTTGTTCTGTCCTTTATGTCAGCATCGTGGCATTTCATCTCATAGTTTTCCAGTGTTTTACCTTTTGCTTTTAGACTCAACCAGTCTTATGCCTTCCATGTTTTGGATCCCTCTGCCTGCCCTGTTTGATTACCTGTGTGCTTGCCTTCTTTTCTGAATGAACAGACTTGTAATTTGTGGGTTCCTATAGTGGTTCTGTGTGACACCTGAGTTGCTCCGCAGACTATAAATGACAATCACAAAGAAATCATGCCCTGGAAATCCTGATCCAAACACCTGGGCCTGTATGCACGTCCAACCATTAGCAATGAAATCGGGCCGTTTGTACTAATGGTGTTAAAAAATGGATTAGCAGTATGCATGAGCCAGGTTAACGCCCCAACAGAGCATTACATTTAATGGTGGTAGACCCCACCATTACAGGTGCTAACGGCAGGATTACCACACCTGTTAGGCTGTTTAAAGGATGGCAGACATCGTGCTTATGCGTTACCGTTTAAGACGAAATATGCGAAGTCAACGGATATTTAGGGATTGAACGAATCCTTTGGAAAAGTACGACGATGTCGAAATATACAGCAAATTTACATTTAGGAGACACAACATAATTCTAAGTAGTGAATCCTTCCCAAACAACTCAGTTAACAAGTCCTCATCCTAGAAAAGGGGGACAGGTCATTCATCGGCATTTACCCGGTTCAAGATCTGAAGCAAAACTTTCCCTTTCTCCTTGTGTTCTCTTTGACGATTGACTTGCTGATAATAAGTGTTTGTTCAATCTATATTCTTGTAATAAAATTTCCATTTCTTCTTTCGCTGAAAACTTGTTTGTTCTTGATTTTCTCTCAGTCACACCGGTACCATGTTTATTGTTGTTTATGTGTTGTAGGCATGCGCAATTCTAATTTGTGGGATGTGGGTTTTCCAGGAGGTTCCCTGGACAGATGACGTTTTGCACCAGCCTCGCTTTCATGGCGCAATTATTTAATTGGCCAATTTTTTGCAGTCGTGCATGCGGCTAACGCTACGGCCAAATGGGCCATTCCATAGGGGTACGTTATGACTAGTGGTCCCGTTTGTGTAATGGCTGGACGTGCATACGGGTCCTGGAGGCTACTGGTTGTTGCTCCAAGAGACATATCATCATTGTCTTTGGATACAAGTTCACAGAGAGCAAGAAAAAAGCATTTTGCATTACATTTAAGAAAATGCATTTGGTCTCTTAAACTTTCAACTGTTTAGAACTTTGCCTCCAAGAAATAAGGACACTTCCATCTCCAAAAATCCCTTGCTTACCTCTGGATTCTTATGCAGATATTTATTTAAAGATTTACAGCTCCTGAAGCTGAGTTTTGTTTATGTCCATAACAACATACAAATATCTGACTCCATCTGAATCTAGAGACATGATTGATGCAGATTAACAATGTGTCTTTCTGTTCTGAGTTTTGGTCAAACTCACAGCCTGCATCAAGAACATTCCTCTTCTCGTTGTCACCTTTTCTTGATTTTGATGATGAAGCTGCTTTTTTCTCTCTTCTGCTCTCCACTCTCTCTCTCTCCGTCTCTCACTCACTCACTCACAAACACACTCACACTCTCTCTCACACACACACACACACACACACACACACACACACACACACACACACACACACACACACACACACACACACACACACACACACACTAACACACACACACACATACACACACACGGACGGGTTACTGCTGGCCTCCTTCTAATGACAGGGTGTGTAGCTGCAGAGGGTAGGAAGGGCGATGTGTATTTCAGAGATGAGACCACAAGGTCAGCCAGGAGGAGGAGCGCTGCCAAGTGCGTCTCTCCGTGTGTGTGTGTGTGTGTGTGTGTGTGTGTGTGTATGTGTGTGTGTGTGTGTGTCTCTGTGTGTGTGTGTGAAGGTGTGGTTGCTGCAGGGGTGGAGTGTTGGGTGGGGGTTTGGTTCAGGCAGGTGGTTGCACCCTGACTGTTATTTCAGTGTGTGTTGTTTACAGCAGAGTTTGGATTGAAGCGTTGATGTTATTATGCGCTCATTAAAAGATGCTGTCTCAGCTTTAATCTGACCCTCACTGCAACCGTTCAGTCCTTTTATATCAGCCACAGGAACCACTGACCATGAGAACAGGGTGGTGGTCTCAGGTCTAAAATGAGCCTGGACTTATTGCCGCTTTAATTTGTGATTATTCAAGAACGTACTGACACAAAAAGTAAGATGGGGAAGCATTAAAAGTTGGACTTAGCTCACAGTTTTGGATTAAAACTGCGATAAGTTGATGTTCTCAGGCATCATTCATTTCCTCCTCACTCCATCGATCACTTATTGATCATTCCTGCTCCTGTAGACAAGTTCTGAAATTCATGGAGCTCCACTGTTGCACACAAGCAGTGGTGGAAGAAGCTCTGAAAACAAAAACTCTGGCTCACCTCTGCACTGCTAGACAACCACAGCGTGAAGGGTGTGAAGGTCAGGTGTGGTACTTGAGCACAGCATTCTCTCACCTCATTGATTGATGTCTTATATCATATCACACCACACACCACACACCACAGGCTGAAAGGAACAAATCCAGTATAAAATAATGATTTTTTGTGGACACATGAATCCTGATGATGTTTGATGAATCTGTGTGGCTTCAGGTGGCAATGGAAGGAGACTTCAGACACAGTAGCTCTTGATTATCCTTGCAGACTGTGAGACAGGTGTCTGTTAATAGTTTCTAAACATACTTCTCTCTGAATCGAGTCTGTTTCATCTTCATCCAAATCTCTCTTAATATCTATTTTCCGCTTGTTCTCCTGTTAACCTATCTACACCCTGTAGCTGTAATTAATTTCATCCATTTCATTAACTTATTCCTTGAATCAATTGTACATTCATTTGTTATTTATCAGGTTCTCTTTTTTTATGTCCTGTTTCTCTAAAAAGATCTGTACAGAAGAACCAGGAATACTTTATTTATCCTGAGTGGAGGAGGGAATTCGGTCATTACAGTTGCTCTTAAACACAATAAATAAGAATATCAGAGTATTAATAGAAAGAAGGAATAAAATAAGACATAAACACTAATGAAATAAAAATAGCAATATAGAAAAACTGAAGTACGCTCCTACCCTGCTGATTTCTCTGAAAAGTCAAAGTTTTGTAACAGATTCAAGATCTTAGACACCATGTTTCCATTTCTAGAAAGCTGTTTTCAAGACACATTTAGGAACATGCTGCAGCATAAACATGAACTGTCTTGAGCTTTTAAAATGTGTCTTTGAAGACAGTTTGCTGTGTGAGGTCTTCGTGTATCACCCTCAGGACATCCAGGTCAGCTCGACCCCTGTGGAGAAACCTGAGGGATTTATTTCTTCAGTTTCAAAAATGTCAATCATGTTTACAGTATATAAAGTCGAAACTGATAGATTCATCTCACTCTATAATTTGAATCTGCTTTTTCAAATCTTTCCTTGTGGCAGCGTCCAGTTCAGCCAAAAGTTTGTGTACAGTATCAAACCTCAGAGTCCACGTCTGCCTTGGGCCTTGAACACATCTCACTCCTCCATCTCTCACGCCTCTATTCTTCGCTCTGTTAACCGTCCAGTGAGCCTGAAACACCATGAGTGTTTAAAATATGCAACAGGTCAGTTAAACCCTCTGGAGCTCGGTGTAAAGCAGGAAAGACTGTGTAAAGGGTTAAATCTGGCCTTGACACCGTGTGTGTGTGTAGGTCAAAGGTCAGTCAGTGGGTTGTGGTTGTATATTTAACAGTGTACACGCTCTGATTGCACATGAGAGCAATCTGTTCCTGCCTTTCTCTTTTTTTTCCATCGTATTTTTCATGTGGTAGGTTTTGGACCCGGGGGCTTTTCTGGAAGGCGGGACACTTTAAAGGAACCACGGAGCGCAGCAGAGCTCTATGTTGGCGTAATGAGAGAGCTGGTGGTCTCTGCAGAGAGGCTGTGCACGCTCTGAAGCGGGCTGAGACGTAGGCTGAGTTACAAACACAGCGGCTGCAGATTTAATGAGACAAGGATTACAGCGAGCAGGTGCATCAGAGGCAGGAGAATGAAGAGGGCTACAGAGCTTCTAAATCTGACCTACAGTGAGCTATCCAGAATAAAAAAGGAGGGTTAGAGGAGAGTTCTGCTCAGACATCTGCTCAGTTGTGGTGAAAGCATGAGAACAAGATTCTGGAGAAGAAAAAACATGACAAAGTTACAAGAAAATAGTTTTTTAATTGGTAAAACAACTCCAGAAAAATCAGCAGATTTTGTAGCTCTGAGCCTTTTTTGTGCCGCTGAGGCAGGAAGAAAATCAGAAAGAGCAGGAATCATTGCGGATTTCCTGAAAAGGTTTTTGGACATTGTGGGAATTACTTGAGAAGAGGTGCAGGTGTAGCAGGACTTCAGGCCCTCTCAGACCTGGGATTGAGCTGGGATTTATCAGGTCACACGTGGATGGGATGAGGGATGGGGAAGGATATTTTTCTCTCTTTTCTTCAGGGTTAAATAAGAAACACTGTGGTAACACCTCAAGTCCGGATGCAGGTGGTTATGCAACTTGGAGAGGAGAGAGAGTAACATTTAAGATCAACCTGGTGTTGAAAAATGGAGTAAGTGCTGAGTTCCTCAAGTGTCCACGAGAGGCAACCTCTCAAAGTGAGTCAATCCTCATAGAGTCACGTGTTGAAACGTACAGCCTGGTTTTTCTGCCTTATTTCTCTCTCATGATGACAGTATGAGGCTGAATGTTCTTATGACTCATCCATTATGATTATGCCCGTTGAGAGTTATGCATATTTATACATAACTAGGGACGTGTAGCAGGTTTGACTGACATGAGGGCATGTTGTAGCTGTTTGTCAGACTCTTCTTAATCCACCATGAGCAGAGCACTTTGCAGCATTTAGCAAGAAACCTCCAGCAGGACCAGACCCATGTTAGACACACATCTGCTGAGACCGAGTTGAAGAGAGGAATAGAGGGAGATGAAGAGAGAGAGATGATAGTGGTGAGACAGATAGTAGTAGTTGTAGCAGCAGCTGGAGTCTGCACATCCACAGCAGCAGAGATCCAGAGGAACCTACGGGGCAAGGGAGCTCAGGGACTCCAATATGGTCTATGGTTAGTAACTTTAATGGGACAGGGAGAGTTAAAGTAAGTGATAGGGAGACAGAGGAGAGAGAGGGAAAGACAAGATCCCAGTGTGTCAGTCTAAGCCTATAGCAGCATAACTAAGAGCTGGTCCAAGCCTGATCCAGCTCTAAGTATAAGCTTTATCAAAAAGGAAAGTTTGAAGCCTGCTCTTAAAAGTAGAGAGGGTGTCTGCCTCCCGGACCCTGACTGGTAGATGATTCCAAAGGAGAGGGGCCTGAAAGCTAAAGACTGGAGAAGCTCCATAAAGGTCTATGGTTAGTAACTTAGTAGATAAATAATTGGATGATTGGTAACCATCCTGCAAACTGGGACATTAAATCTGATAGATTCAGAAATCACTGTCAGTCAGGAAAACTGAAGAAGTGGCTGTGTTCTGATTCACTTGTTATTAGTTATTGAGGACCTTTTATCTAAGGAGTAATGCATGAGTGAATGACACATCCTGTGTTTGTGTCAGTGATAAATCTTAGTCAGAAAAAGAGCCTGGGTGTTCAGCAGCTTCAGTTCATTAGATCAGGAGACCCCGTCACTTACATCCATTTATTTAAACCCTGTAAACAGACACCATTTAACGATCCCTCTCTTGGGAGCCATGGACGGGCACTGACTAGTGGTAATGGTGCAGGGTGATGATCGCAGAGAGACATTACCACAGACATAAAACAGTCGAGCCGATGTATCTCAGTCACTCGCCAATCCAGGATGTTTAAGTCTTTGTTGTCATTGTGCAACACAACAAAACAATGATTCACAAATTAAGATAAAAGATGTTTGAGAAATATGTAGGATAAATAAGATGAATGTAATAATCACGTGTGTGTCTGTGTGTGTATTTGAGATTTTTGTGTGTATTTGAGATATGTGTGTGTGTGTATTTAAGATGTGTGTGTGTAATTGAGATGTGTGTGTGTATGCAGGGTAGGACAGGAAGGGGGTATAGGTGCTGGAAGGGTTTGCTGAGCTCGGAGGCTAAACCTGTTTATCATGGTGGCCCTCTTTGCTCTGATGGACCTGTGTGGTCGACCTGAGGGCAGAGCATCAAACAGGTGATGAGCCAGGTGTGACTGGTCTCTGGTGATGCTGTGTGACCGGTGGAGGCTATGGGTGGTGTTGATGGTGGCCAGCTGAGTTATTTCCCCCGCATTTTTTTTTATCACGCAGAGAGCTCTCTGGTCCTCTTTGGTTGCATGGTGTTAAAAGTTCACCAGCAGCCTCAGAGGAAGGGAAACAAATCCTTGTCTTACATTAATTTACCTGCGTCCAGTTTAAAACTTTGAGCCTTTGGTGAGAGAGGTTGTCTCCTAATACTATGTGGGACCCCTATCAGGTGTGCTGTGGTGTCTGGCATCCAGAATTCAGCAGCAGATCCTTTAAGTCCTGAACTTGTGAGGTGGTGCCTCCTTGGTTCAGACCTCTTTCTCCAGCTCATCCTACAGATACTGGAAAAGAGCGCCAAATTCCAATAAATGCCATCTTCCGACTCTTTCCAAACAGAGCAGGTCTAGACCGTACTCTATGTTCTATTTTTAACAAAGACCCAACATCAAGACAGGATAAGATCCAGTCCCATCTTACAGACAGGACTCAGTCTGATCTCATCTTAATCCACCATGAGCAGAGCACTTTGCAGCATTTAGCAAGTTACAGTGGCAAGGACAAACTTCCTTTAACAGGCAGAAACCTCCAGCAGGACCAGACTCATGTTAGAGACACATCTGCTAAGACCGTGTTGGAGAGAAGGATAGAGAGAGAGGAAGAGAGAGAGAGATGATAGTGGTGAGACCGATAGTAGTAGTTGTAGCAGCTGGAGTCCACAGCAGCAGAGATCCACAGGAACCTAATAGACAAGGAAGCTCAGGGACTCCAGAACCAGACTCATGTTAGATACACATCTGCTGAGACCAAACTTGTTGTCATGTTCCTCCAGACCACCTTCTTCCATCGCTCTGTTGTCCAGGTCTGATGCTCATGTGTCCATTGTAGATGCTTCCAGATGTGGACAGGGGTCAGCATGGACAACTGCTGCTCCACAGCCTCATGCACAACAAACTGTGATCCCTGTGTGTTCTGACTCCTTTCTATCAGAACCTGCATTCCATGTTTCAGCACTCTGAGCTCCAGAAGCTCACGGTCGTCACATAATGTCTGATCGCTGCATTTTGTAGACAATGTTTCATTTGTACATTTTGGCTGAACTTGATGTGCAAAAGCTGATTGTGTTTGTGAATGGTGAGTAAACACATAAAAGTGATATATGCATTAAAGAAAGTCTACATAGATTCAGTGTAACGGCCTTTAATAGCAGCAGTTTGACTTTGTGTTACTGTTATTTTTAATTCATGTAGAGATATGGAACCAGTTCTGGAAACTGAGGCAGATTTATGCTTTAATTTCTCTGCTCTGCATGGTGTGTTTAAGTGCTGCGTGGACTTTTCAGTGTCAGGGGTCACGCAGAGCTGGTACACTCTGTAATATATTTTGACATAATGAAATAAGCAGTGTGAGGCCGAGGAAGTTTCAGTGTTATTTTATTGTGAAAACATCAGACAGGATGCAGCGCGGGTCGTGCTGCTGGAGTATCGACATCGCTCTCCCACACTCGGCGCACAAACACTCAGTCAATTATTCATGATTCACCGTGAGAGCGCCAGAGAATGAGCGGAGTAAAAAACAGAGGCCATCCCAGGAGGAAACCAGAGATACAGAGAGAGTTTAGGCGTGTTACCATGGGGACAGTGAGGAGAGGGAGAGGAGGATGATGGGTAGTCTGAGAATAAATAAATAAATAAGTGTTGCTTGTTTGAACGAGGGTCTTGCCTTTCTCTGAGATGACCCCTCTAAGGCAGAGAGGATACAGCATTAACACACACACTCCACCTACACACACACACACACACACACACACACACACACACACACACACACACACACACACAACCTTCCCCAGCTGCTCCTGTAGTTACAGCTCACGAGGCACTCTGATGCACACACTGAGGATGACATGTTATCAATTCAGCTGAATTAGGACTTCTAAAAGTCACACACACACACACGCACAAACACAAGCACACACACGCAGTACTGTACAGGTTACATCCACACCATCTGGCTGAACATGGAACTGCTGAGGAGGTCAGAGTGTGTCTCCTCTGCTCACAGAGGGAAGACGAACACGATGTCAGAGCAACACAGAGACGCTGAGTTCACGTCACGATGATTTGGAGAATTTAAAAACCTGTTTCTGTGTTTGTACTCACAGAAGCAGCCGCTGTGATCTGGGAACACGTGAACTTCATAAGGCATGAAAAACTGAGCTGTAGGATGGTGATGGTTTAGACTCTAGACCAACTAGTACTGTTTTATTTTTATTATTTTATAAGTTATATTTTTTGGGCTTTTACACCTTCATGTTTAGAGGAGAGGACAGTGGATAGTGTAGGACATTGGGAGAGAGTGGGGGGAGTGACATGTGGGAAGGAGGGCGCAGGCTGGATTCGAACCTGGGCCACCCACTACATGGGCGTGCAACTTAACCATTAGGCTAAGTCCACGCTCCAAACGAGAAATCTAAACCATCTTACTCTGAGGTCACACAGAGTTGTGGTGCATTCAAATGGGGTCGTGTTTACCGTGTTCACGAGTAATGACCATATGAACGCCCCCCTCTTAACGTACTCACGACATTTAAGTCGAAATTTTCTGAAAGCATCGAGTTCACAAGTTTTTACGTGTCTGATGATGTTCAAATGGTGGAGCCCATGGACTCCAGTTTCATGCAAATACATTACGTTATTATGTAACTGATAGGGTCTGTAGTTAGAGGAGCGAAGTTAGCTAACGTTAGCGAGAGCGCAGCTTGTACAACGTGGTTTTATTAGCGTTAGCCTCATATGGGAACAAGAGGAGCCATGGGAAAGGTGAATCTAGATCATTAACTTTGTTGTCTTTGATTTGTTCCTCCGCACGGCATTTCAGCACATTTAAAAAATACAGTAATATTAACATTTCCTAAATGTCTTGCTCCTTTGACTTAGTAATAACTACGAGCATTATCTATTTGCAGTGAACACCTTATTGCTCTGAGGTTAGATACAGTCAGCATGTTTGATAGCGTGCAGCCACAGCATCGGCAACCTCCGGTCTAAAAATATTGAGTCCAATGCGGAAGTGTTAAAGACTGCAGTTCATCGAGGATCGGCTTGAGGCTGGCTCTGGACATGCTGGAAACCACATACACACCAATTCAAAGCTGATCTTTACAGCAGATATAAACATGTTTACAGCCTGTTACAGAAGACAAGTGAAGTCTGGATAGCTCATTTCTTGATTGGCACACACTGTACGGGGGTGAATTTTTTTCTAACGCGGTAATTGCGAAGATGTTGAGATTACGAGTTTTCCAATGAGAGGCACAGCTCACTTGATTGACAGGCGGGAAAACTGTAGCTGTTGGCTAGGAGGCTCAATGCCCTCCTCTTTATGTCACAATCGCTCGACAGCAGCAATATGGCTGCCGCCGATGATTGGTCTCAAAACAGCTCTTCAGAAACTGATGGGTGACGTCACAGATACTACATCCATTATTTATACAGTCTATGGTCAGAACCAAAGACAGGCTGATGAGACCACTAAGTTTGAGACCTGGGTCAGAATAAACAAGCCAGAAAACTACTTCCTGTACCTGCTTATCAGAGTAATCATGAGTCTGGGTTGTAGCTTGCTTGCTAGCATAGTTCTTGATGATGTTTGATGATACAAGTGAACATAGATCCTGTGTCCATGTAGAGTCCTAAATATCCCGCCCCTGTGACTTAGTCATCACTAAAAATACTATCTGTTTGCTCTGAGGTTGGAAACAGTTAGCGTGTTTGAAAGCTTGCTGCCCCCGGTGTTCTGGTGTAAAGTGTGACCCTGTTATCTGGTGACATTCAGCTGAATGCATCTTTTGCAAATTTCTTTTTGTGCGTTTCTAATAAAGAATGATGAGAAGATTTTGACGGTATAATAAATATTAAACCAGGACGCATTCATGAGGACTCGTACAAGTAGCCAATTAGCAGGGTCACTTTTCAAACTGAAACACGTTTTGCTTTAAAGTGATCCTGTCTGGATTCTACAGAAATTGAGTCCACTGATTCTGACAACAGCCCAACATTTTGATGCTGCTAACGGTTTTAATTCAGAGTTTGAAGCTTGTTAACTCATCTGAATGAATGGAGCAAGATGTTGCCTCTACTGTCGAGATATTATTCATGGCGTTGATAAGGAGTCACTATAATTAAAGGTCAGTCTAAGTTTACATAGTGAAACATCTAAAGAAAGAAAGAAAGGTTGAATTTGCTGAAACAGCAGTCAACATTGCAGCACAATATCAATCCGATAAGACGTACAGTGTTCTCTCAAGCTGTGCATGCTCAGAGCTTCTCTTTACACTAACGGTCACAAGGAACTGTGCAACACCTCGCTGTGTTTCCAGATCAAAGCAGCTGCTTCACTGTTCAGAAAATACATTTAATATTTTAAGATTTCTGTCCGTGAGATTCTCTGTTATTCACAGACATAAATAAGAAAGGTAGAGAGCTGCATCACATCAATATTCTGAAAACTGTAGTCTCTTCTCTGAGAGGCTCTTAGGTCCCTGTGTAGGTGTGAACAGAACCTGAGCGCCTCAGGAGATCTCCTCTGCTCTCTGTGGCTCTCTGTGCTGCCGTCACATGGGCCTCTGCAGGAGCCGAACTGTGTGATATCTCAGTGTGAGCGTGTAACAGCTGAGGAGAGCGGCTCTGTCGTGTGAGGAGTGAATGTTAGAGGTGTGAATGGATTTTACTTCCTGTTAGAAACACCTCTACATGCTGCTTTCTGTCCTCCTTATGAACAACTGGACTTGAGTGCCTCTCCCTGATTGATCTGTTTTTAAATGTTTAATCAGAAGAATAAAAGGGAGGCTAATAGATGATAATCAGTCAAATTACATAATGCTGTTCAAAGCTTGTGATCTTTGAATGTCGTATTGAGGACCTGCAGCGGCAGCGTGTGCAGCACAGTGAGGAGCAGAACAGTTTGTCCTGCAGACACCGGGGTTAAAGGCTGACACGGAGAGAAGGAATGAATGCTCACTGTTTGTGTGTTTGTGTTTGTGTGTGTGTGTGTGTTTGTCTTTATGTGTGTTTGTGTGCATGTGTGTATTTGTCTTTATGTGTGTGTGTGTGTGTGTGTGTGTGTGTGTAGGTGTGTAGGTGTGTGTGTGTGGATGTGTGTGTCGGTGTGTAGGTGTGTGTGTGCGGTTGTTGGGGATCCAGATAGAAGAGTTAATGGATTAAACATCCAAACAGCAGAATGGATGACATCATATCGTCAGAACCCACCCTGCATTGAGACTGTAGATTTATTAGAGATGTGATGAAAGCTTTGTCCCTCTGTGCCGATGATACAAGATTATAATTTATCAAAACGCAGATTAAAAAAACTGTTTTGTTTGGTGCCAGACAAAAAGAAAAAGAACACATCCTCCAAACTTTAGAAACCTTTGATCGATTTTATTCAAAAACATGAGCTACCTTTAGAAGAGTAGTTTGATTCTGGGGAATACAGCTTTCAATCGATACCACACTCGAGAAGCGATAGCAAGCAGACATTCAGTCAGCCTAGCTTAGAATGAAGACTACAAACAGGGAAAGATGCTAACTTGTTCACTTTAATATCCTATTTGACTAAAATTGAATTTTCTTTATGGTGATGAAATTTGTTATCATGGCTAATCAGCAAATGTAAGCAACATGGTTAACATTTCACCTGCTATTAATCAGCAGATCAGTAATTCTGAATACTTTAGCATGCTAATTAGTGGGTTTACAAACATAGAAGAGCAGTAGTATCTCTGAGGCAAAGTGACAACCTTAGAAAACAGAGGTGCAAAAACTGCAGTTCCTTGAGTGTCCACTTGAGGCTCCCTCAAAGCCGAGGAATCCCCAGTGGAGCACATTTTGACAGCATAAATAAACATGTTTGCAGCCTCGGTTGCTTATTTCTGTGTTCCTCAAACCGGTGCAAGGAGTGAATTGTTTTGCAACTCATGTTTTAATCATCAGGGCTCAGAGTTTTGCATTAACTCGCCTAATAAGTTTGGGTTTGACTGACAGGTGGGAGTGTTGTAGCTGTTTGCATGCAGGCTCTTGGCCCACCTCTTTGCCTGTGTCAAGATTGATTGAGTTATGTTGAGTCAGGATTTCCAATATGGTGACCACCATTGTTGGACTTCATAACACCTCTTCAGAAACCAATAGGTGAACTTAGAAAAGTTGCATCCATGATTTATTAAGTCCATGGTGGAGACTTGGATTGGGAATGGAAGAGTTGCCAGTCCACGTCCCACTAAAGACTAAGTCTGGAAATTGGGCTGGTAGCTGAAGAGGTGTCAGTTCCCCTCCTAAGCACTGCTAAGGTGCCGTTGAGCAAGGAGAGGGCAGCTTCTCTGATCACTTGTCTTGATGCATATCCACAGGCTCCAACAAGCATGACTGTAGACTCTTCCTCCTGACTCAGGACAGAGCTAAGGTAACTCTGCTTCCAGGGTTTGTGCCAAAACTAAGTTAAACAGCTACAAGCTTTAGCTCCATAATAAATAAGCTTTATTCCCAAATAATCAAACTACTCCTTTCACTTTATAACAACATGTTCCTTTTGTGCCTCTCTGTTTGACTGTAGGGTCTCGGAGATGTGTGCATAAATAACAAAATAAAAAACAGAGATCATAGCATCCTATCCTCCTTCAGATCAAACAGGTCTGTTTAAAAACCTGCCTGTCCTCAGCTAAATATGTAAATCAGTCTAAAAATAGACATCGTTCAAACAACATAAATATAACCAGCGTCTCTGCTTAAACACACTCTCCTGCAGTCTGAGACAGCCGGGCAGTAAACAGGCCAGTTATTTACAGGCTGAGGAGTTAAGACCAGGACAAAGCTCCTAAAAATGCTGTTGTTTGTTTTCATCAGAGGCAGAAAGTCTACCGGCTCTTGTGCTCCATGTTTCCCGGTGGAGACATTTTAGCTGCTCTGTTTGCTTAAGCAGTCAGCCCTTTCCTGGAGGGACGGCAGGGATCATGAACACGGACTTGCTGCGGTTTTTTTTGTACAGGAGGCCACTTTTAGGAGCGAGGTGGGAGAGGTGGGAGCAGAGTGAGGAGAGAAGAGGCCTCAGTAATGGCTTGTTTGCAGGCTAAGAGGTCCTTTGTGTATCGTATTTCTTCCATTCTGGGTTTAAATGAGCAGTTTAAGTTGAGGCTCAGTTGGTGTGTTTAAGTGGAGAGGCTCTGCTCGCCCAAAGCTCTGCTTACAGCTGCTGAGTAAGATGCTGCGTGGCATCAACATCAGCAGGAGTGCTAATGTGTGAGCTGGCTTTCTGTGTATTTTTGTGCGACTCTCCCAGGAGGAGGCCATGCTGAGAATACAACCATTGTTCCTGCAGGAGGAGGATGGTCGGGGCCACAGACCGGGCCAGGAGCTTTGCTCCTTTATTAGAGCCAGATGTGTGTGTGGTGCAGAAAAATACGTCTGTTCTCTCATTATAACCCACACACAGACATGTGCACACACATGTATACACTAATAACACTTCAAAAGGTACATGAAGCGGTTTTCTGCTCAAACATCCTCCAGAATGTTTCCTACGTCTATTATAAGCTCAGATCGGTCATCACGCCTATCCGTTATGCTGACATTTAACTCACCAGCTTCTTTTGAAAGACACGGGGTCAGCACCACACACAGCTGTCAAATGAACTGACCTGGAGCTGCGGATACACTATACAGTACAGAGAGGTTTATCTAACTGGAAGAGAGAAAGATCTTCTTATTCTTAGACATCTGCTGCTTCTGCTAACAAGCTTTGCAAAATGACTTTAAATGTTAGACTCCAGCTCATGGTGTAGGTTAAAGAGCTCACACTGGACACTTAAAAAAATAAAGAAGCAGAGCCTGACAAACCCTGTCTCTAAGTCTCAAGAAACTTAATCCACTTAAACACAGATGTTCACATACCGCTTTGTTGGTCCGTAATTGACCAAAGGAGAGCTTCTAGATTTGTAAAAACAACTCAACAGGCTGGATAAACCTTCTCAGCATCCTCCAGGTAAAAAAGAAAGAGCTGCTGGTCTTTTATCACACATTACCAAGCAGTGATATTACATGACAGCAGGATTAAGGTGATAGATTAACTGATTTAAGAGGATGCATCATGTGAGCGCAGCGGCAGCTTATGAAATGCAAATATCTTCAGACTATTTAACTTCTCAGACTGAATTTATGACATTTGATATGATAATTTATTGAAATTTATTGAAATAAAATAGTAATTGAGGAACTTCTTGTGGTTTTAATGGTCACTGCTCTGCATCTTTAATTCAAAACAGCGTGTGCACGGCATATCTAAGCTGAAAACCTCCTCCGTCGCTCTGTGGAGGATTTCCTGTTGATTTCTTTTTTGTGTTGTTTGTTTTCTTGGACTCTTCTTATCTGGATTGCAGGTTCTCAGAGACAAACTGTCACACTGGGTGTTATTACAAAGATTGCAAAGCCTTCAGAGACAGATTGTAGGCTGAAGAGAGGACCTTAGCTTGACAGGGGCTCAGATCAGGACCGAGATCATCCATCATTCCAGAATACCTATTATTTTATCCTTCTCAGAGATTCATATAGAGCTAGACCTTGTCCTGAAAGTCTTTGGGTAAGAGGGGGTACATTTAAGGTTGTGATTTAGTGATGCATGTGTCTTTATTTTCTAAATAAGTCAGGGGACAAATCAACACAATGGGAAACCCCACACAGGGCTGTGTCTTTGGATCTCCTGCAGGTTACTGACATGCTAGAACTGAATGCTTTTCTGCCTTATTAATGTAAAAATGATGGTCTGATTACTTCATTTTGCAGGCACCTTTACTGTGTCAGCTGTGATGCTTTTGTTGATGCATGATATCATATGGTGGTGCAGCAAATTAAATATCACCTCCATTCTTTACCAGCAATGTCAGGTAGTTTCAGGGAGTCTTTTTTATCAAACCTGGTGAGTCAAACGTTTGCAGGAATGATGGTCAAAGCTACATGAATAATATCCTTGAATTCATCAGGACTTTGTTAAACACAGAGGTAAAAAGTAATCTAATTTAAGTGCAACAAAAAGCTGCTTCCTTCCCTCAAAAGTCTCCTTTACTTTGAAAAATGTAGATTTGAAAACTCAAACTACCCCCTTTTCTCCCTCCGTCTCTGCAACGCTTACACAACAGCCGGTAATCTAATTCACAGCGTGATGGAGAGTGCAGTTATTAACCTTGACATTGCTTAGCATCGCTGGCATTAATCACATTAAAGTATGAGATACAGTCTCTGATTCTGTGATGTGGGCAGCAGATATGAGCACTGAGAGCAGCCGCTTCTTCTCAGGCTATGGTCGGGGAGACGAGGGTAATGATGTGGACTGAACACTCAGCGTGGGTCTCTGGCACTCTCACGGACGATTGGCATCAAATATTTGACAACAGGAAATGTTAATGAACTCATAAAACTGCTGATTTCAGACACAGAAGGACAAAGCAGTGTGCTGAAATGTGGCGAACACACACATTCTTGAAATTAAAATAAAGTACCGGTCAGGAGGAAAGGAGAAGAAATGACAAAAGAACTAGTAACAACAGTTCAGCTTTAAAAAAGTCCTAAAATGTTCATCAGCCCAGGAAACACAACTTCAACCTTTCTCTCTTTAATCAACAAAGCAAATTAAATAATCTTGTTATTGCTGCTCGCAGCAATGCTTCATAAGACAATAAAAATAAGCATAAAGACAAAGGATATTCTTAATTTACTGAAAGACATGTTTGGTCATAAGAGAAGGGTCTTTGTTCGTGGGCAAGGCCCTGGGAGAGTCCACTGAGCCCCCTGGGCAGAGCTCGTGGGTTACAGCAGGGCGGGGTTATGAGATCCAGTGCCTTTAACCCTTTCACAGCCACACAGGCTCTGAGTCTCTTTTCTTCCAGCTCAGACTTTCTGCACTGACGTGTCACTTGCAGCTTGGTGTGCCCGTTACACGAGAGCAGCCTGCACCGTCCTTTAGCTCTACGTGTTAAGGATGCTTGGTGTTACAGGCAAAGATTTATTAAGCTCTTCTGCACTTTACAGCAGCCACAGAAGTCACAGGGTCCTCAGGCTCCAGCACAAGTGGCCCCTTCACCTAAATCCATAGACAGAGACCTGTGACGACGTGTTTCCTTAAACCGTTGGCGTTGTGCCGTGTTGCCACACCTACATTTGTCGAGGTCTTAAGAGTGAAGTCAGTAGCCATCCATTACAGGGCGTCCTTGAGGTGGTGATGAGCCAGCTTCCCTCTGAAATACATGAATCTAATGAGGGCAAGGGTGATGGGCGTTAACACACCACGCTGACAGCGCAGCAGAGGACATGACTCGTGTTTTACAATTTGACGGAGTTTCTCTATTGATCAGGGGGAGGGGAGATAAGCTTAGCTCCCACGATGCATTGGGGTCAGAGCGCGTGCGAGGCCGCTGTTTGCTTTGTAGAATCAGAAGCGGCCTAATTTGTCAGCAGTTTGTTTAAACATGTAGGATACATGGTTAGGAGAATCTCTCTGTAAGTCTGTCCTCTGAGGATATGTTTTAAAACACCTTGAAGACCTGCTTCACCCAAACATTCAAGTCTTTGCATGCGTTTGGTTCATTTAGCCCACATTCAAATCCAAACAGTGTCCCGAATCCCCCAGAGTTGATTGGACACTCTCCCGTTTGAGCTAAGCACGCATCACCATTCTTTCTTTCAGCACCTGTTTTTAAGTCTAAACCGGACCCCGAGCCCACAAGGTACGACAACAGTTTTTAAATCAAGTTAGCTTCCAAAATGATTCGCCCTTCACTCTTTTTCTGCCTCCTCTCAAACAAGGCATCCGTTCTCAGAGTCCCAGCTCTGTCCTCCCTTAGTCCAGCCGGAGGTAGCTGGGTGTGGAGTAGTTAAACATGAGGAAGTCCAACTTGTAAAGCTGGTAGAGCTGGATCTGCTGCTGAATGCTGATATTGCTGAAGAACTGGGCTGTCATGGCGTCCGTGGTACGAGTCGACTTGGCGTAGCTGGGGAACCGCAAGGAGTCGCCGACACCCACGAGCCGCAGGACGTAGTTTGCATCCTCCTCCAGTGTCTCGTACTTCCCTACGAGGTCATAGTGGATGTGGCACGGGTGACAGAGCTGGTACACCGTCTGCCAGTGCTCGTTGAGCGGGCCGTCACGCTGCGTGGCTGGGTCGACCAGGTACTCAGCAAACTCCTTGAACTTGACATCAGCACCGTTGATCAAGGCTTCCTGCGTGGCGTTCTTGCGGTAGCGCCGGATGATGCGGGTGCCGAAACGCTTGTGGAAGGATGAGTTGTACTTGAGGGTGAACTTGTTGCGGTACGCAGAGACCAGCCTCTCGAAGGGCTCACGGACGAATAGGAACTTGAGGTAGTTCTTGAGGCGGTGATTGATCTCTGCGATGCTGTACTGGTTCAGAGTCTTCAGGTTGGAGGGAACGTGGGCTTCATTGGAGGGGATCTCCATCGGGTCACTGAGGAAGAGAAGAACCACAGACGTGAGGAACTCTAACTTAAAAATATGGTGCATACAGTTTCTTGGATGTTCTCAACTTTCAAGTGTGCAGGAACAAGTTCAAAAGGGCAATGCAAAGACTCACCTGTATTTTCCACGGCCTGTGAGCACCATCATGACTCGTTTCCAGTTGGTGCACGCCACCTTGGGGACGTAGCAGTAGATGAGCTCATGGTCCTCATCCACTACAAGGTGCTTGAGGTCCCCTGGTGTCAGGACTCTCCGCTTGCGGCTAGATGCACTGTAGACTCGACAGGCGTCCACGACCTGATCCCTCCTGGCCTGGTGGAGGACTGCTGCTCCCGACAACTCCGGCTGAAGAAAGAGAAGGAGGAGAGAGATTTTGCTGTTAGAAAACCTTTATGTGTGGTCATATATCAACGCGTTATCTGGCAGGTCATGATCTGAGTCAAAGTTACAATATGCAGCTAGCTAGCGTTTTGACCACGGGGAAAAGTCCTAGAAGTTTATGCAAATCAGGCCAGTGACGTATGTAGAAGAAATAAAAGTATTTGCACTACGCTGCCAGACCAGTAGAAGGCAGTAAGACAAAGATGAATGCCATACAATAAAGAAAAACAGGCCAGCTTGCACTCTTGTGCTGTTTTTGAACGTACTGTATTTCAGATGGATTCACTGAATCAACACTTGGAAGGAGACAAGCACCAGTAGCAAATGCTTTTCAACACGGCCATGTCAGAGATCAGCTGGTGTTCCAGTTTAAAGAGTGACCGTGTTAACTGGAGACTCTCAGCCGGACGCATCCCTCACAAATGTCTTTAGATGATCATTAAATATCTGGTGAGGATATTTTGACACTTGAATAAAAACTAAACTAGGATGGACTCCCGAGGACTCCCTCTGTGTTTCAGCTGTTGCAAACTCCACAAACACTGACACGTTCAGCTGAATGTCTCTAGTTTACAGGGTCACTCTTCAGATTGTAACACCGGGAGCTGACAAAGACGCATTCACACTATCAGGCTCCGAGAAGACCAATGTTCAGGAGTTATTAAACCAAGTGAATCACAGGTGTGTGTGATGGTATTGTGGATGGAGGGTGGAATAAAAACACTGAGGGTGCGTTCAGCATTGCAGGCCCCACCCCCAAAAGTACTACCCCACAAAGTAGGGGCTTTTCAGGGATTAACTACCCGGGGACTCAATTTTGACCCTGGTTCCTGCTGTTAAGATGTGCAGAGTTCCAGGGTAGAGTCCCTGCGGTTGAAAAACACCTTTTGCAGTTCTCTAACCTTGTTTAGTAGGAGTCTCTGTGGTGCTTCTTTGGCAGTGTGAGGAGAATCTAACTGTGCCAGTAAAGTACTCTAAAATGAATGAAACTGAACCAAAGCAGAAAGATGAAGAGAGATAGATAGGGGACACAGTCAGGCAGATAATGTGCAAGAGTTATTAATCTCAGCCTTTATTATCACACTCATCTCTTTATTGACTCTATCTTTTCCCCCTATCTGCGCCGCTCCACAGACTCTGGGGGAGAGGAGTCCACGGGTGTGAAGAAAATAATGATATTGGAGGATATTATAGAAACTGAGTGTTCAGTATGCACAGATCTGGACAGCTATCATTCATCTGAGCTCTATTTCATTTTCAGCATGACAGTAATGATGAAGTGGGACACAGCAGGGAGAGAAGAGGAGGAATTAAAGCGAGGGGAGGGAGCCGGAGCAGCTCTGCAGGAATGTTTTCTTGCGCCTCTTGATTATTTTTCCTCGGGGTCTGAATTCCCCTTCAGGGCAGCGCCCCGCTTTCCTGCAGGAATCTTAATTGATTGTACTGTGGCCTGCATCTTTACCGCTCCATTCCTCTCACAACAAGTGTGTCCTTTCAGAGCTAAACTGTCCACAGCTGAGAAGGAGAGAGACCCAGGGAACTGAAATAACTCAGGGACCATCACAGAGGGTTATACCCAAAGACGGCTTGACTAAAGAGGCTTGTATGTACTTTTCTTTGAAGTCAATCTATAACCAAGCGGGCGGCTCATCATGTGCACAGCTTGCTGCAGGAGAGAGGACGGAGACGGATCTTTTCTCCTTTATATCAGATGACAACATACAGAAGCAGTAAGGAGGGAGTCACGGTGAACACATGACCTTAAAATCAGAGATACTCCTGAATGAAATCTGTGAAGTCACGCTCTTACTTCAGCTCCAGTGGAAGTCATGTGAGTGCATACTCCTGGCTGAAAATAGAGGTAATATATCTCCTTGATAATCACAGCTGTGAGGGGCAGGAGGAAAGTTTTCAGTCATAGGAACAGAAACACACTGAAGACGACTCACGTTTGAACTGTCTGACATGTTTTATTGCATCAGCAGAGCATTGTGTTGGTGTCTAAGCTCCAACCTCATCACACAGCTAATTATTCTACATGCAGAAATGTGATGAGATAATAACTGAAACCGTGCAGCCGTCGCCTGAAGGTGGATGCTGGGAGGTGGTGGCTTAGAGTGTATAAGAACAGTACAGGTGCAGGGCAGCAGAGACGATGAAGGAACAAAGAGAGGGAGCAGAAATCTTGCAGCTTTAATAGATCTACAGATTTTTTCAGGAGATTGGGAGATGTCTGTCTAACATGAGTCTGGTTCTGCTCGAGGTCTCTGCCTGTTATCAAAGACGTCCTAGTGAGCAGTTTTGCATTGGAACGACATCTTTAACGGCCAAATTCCACCAGATCTGTGTCCGGTTCGTGTCCGATTCGTCATAGCACTGGATCTGATAGGTTTCTATTCTAGTCAATGTGTTAACTTCCATTGGATCCGCTCCATTGCATTCCGGCTGTGTCTCTGGTCCGGCAGGTCAAAACGCAGTAGTATAATTTAGTATAATTTTTGCTGGATGCCAGAGCACAATGCATCAATCTCAACAGAGCAGATGGAGCGGGACAGGAAGTCAGGCACCAAAACAAAATGAAAACATCCGGTTAATTTTAAGAATAAAACACTCTGTGTTATCACCAGATCGGGTTCACTTATCTACAACAACAAACTGTCATGATGAGCGGAGCCAGGCCTGGAGTCAACAGGTTAGAGGTTTTCAAGGGGACCAGAAAGACAACATGGATGAGAAGAGGAGGAGGAGAATCCCTGATTCAGTGTTTACTGCAGGGAAACCTCGGTCACATGACTCCAGGTGTCCAGCGATCCTGCTCCGTGCTGCGTTCCGAAAATGCAACCGGTGGGTGAGAGAGCACGGAGCCGGACTACAGCAGATTGGACACGGACCAGACACGGATCTGGTGGAAGTCCTGTGTTAGAACTATGGCCACATCTGAAAAGACTGTATGTGCTTGCTTTCGACATTAATTCAACATCTATATTCAGACAACAATTACATGACATCTGCATCTGTTCATCACACATTCACATGCCTAATAACAGGGATTTTCAGCCGTGTCTCATAATATGGCGGCTTAATTGATTGTTAAAGTGAGCAGGGTATCACAGCCACCATTGAATAACTTGTATGCTCAGCACACAATCGATCATGTGACCTAAACATGTCAGTCCAGCACTCGTCAGCCTCCAAGAGCTAGTGAAATAATGATGTTGTTACGTATAGATCAATCAAGCAGTGTTTCTGCTTTCACAGGCAGAGTTGGATAGCCTTATATGAGCATGCACACTCTCCTTTTCTTCTCTTGCATAGACCAGATTTAAACTACAGCTGGGAAATTATTTGTTAGAAACGCAGTCGAAAGAATACTTCCTGGCATCCGTTCAACGCTCAAATAAACATGTCATTAAAATTAAAAGACAACAGTGTTTCTGAGACACGTTGATATTTTAAGTTGCATTTGTATAATTGTTAAATTTGGGTCAGAGAAATCCAGGTCAGATTTTAAACCAGTTTTCATCGTTGAAGTCCCGGTTAGTGCTCTCTGTGAAGTTAAAGCCAACTTTTGAAACTGATTCTTGTTGAGAAGCATGTTTTTTTTTTGTTTGCTTTAGAGATTGTGGTGGTGTCTCTGGAAAGGATCCCAGCCCGAGCCATGACTTCAGAGTTTATCTGAATCACTTCCAAGCTAAATTTTGAAACTGTGACCTCATCCAAATCTGATTCAGGTTATCAAAGTGAAATGGTTTTGAGTATGTATGCAATGCGCTCCACAATTGAGCCTTTACTTTACTTAAAAACTAGATCTGTGAAAAGAAAGAGTTCATTTCAATTAATGACTCACAGAAAAAACACTACACTAAAGATAGTTGATGCAGATCACACAGATGTCAACAGCAGCTTTGTGTACGTCATAAAACCACATAACACATTACAAGTATAACTGAAGGCTGATGTGTGCCTAACATGAGTCTGGTCCTGCTGGAGGTTTCTGCCTGTTAAAGGAAGTTGGTCCTTGCCACTGTAACTTGCTAAATGCTGCAAAGTGCTCTGCTCATGGTGGATTAAGATGAGATCAGACTGAGTCCTGTCTGTAAGATGGGACTGGATCTGATCCTGTCTTGATGTTGGGTCTTTGTTTATAACAGAAAATAGAGTACGGTCTAGACCTGCTCTGTTTGGAAAGAGTCTGAGGATAACATTTGTTGGGATCTGGCACTATATAAATAAAGATTGATTGTTTGATAAGTGCTTTATAAATAAACTTCATTATTATTATTTTATTAATAATAATACTTATTAGGCTGAAAATTAGAGTTAAAATGTGGAAGTAGAAATCACCAACTAGTTATAGGATTATGCAGAATGTCTCCTCCTCATGCAACATTCCTGTAGTTACTGGTGCATGCAAATAATTACTTTAATTTACATAATTTATTAGATTGTGTTGTTGTTTGACAGCACTGATAGAACCTTTAAAACCTCTGTCTTGCCTGCAGAAAATGTTTTGAAGTTTTATTTTATTATTGTGTCATCATATGCCCAGTTTGCATGGGCTTACAAGACACCATGAATGCATGCAGTCCAGGGTCAGAGCGCACAGCGTGTTCATTGATTGTTAAGAAAGAAGAAGAATGTAAGACAAAATATAGTAAAAATGCACAAAACTTAGAGGGACTATCTCGTCTTCTTGTCCAGGATTTTGAGACAAAACTAGTGAGCTTTATGACATAGAAATTAAACAAATATTCAAGTTAAGCTCATCTGTCCAATGCAAAATTTCTGTCTTTTTGAAACAATAACTCTGAAGTCATCAAAGTCTAAATAACCCATAGTCTGGAGCTGAAGTGGACAAAGCCAGTGTGAAATTCCCATCAGCTGCTCTTTAAAAATACAGCTGAGCCTCATCACTGCCGACAGGATGCAGAGGCAGTGACGTGTCAATCAAAAGTAACCTGTAATATCATTGACTGACAATCCTGTGTAAGATAAAAAATCCTCCCATGTTGTTCAAATGAAAAACTAAGTTCACTCTGACTTCATCACTTTGTCTTCTCTGCACACTGACTCCATCCCTCTGTGTGTTACCCCTGTGTTGACCTGTTACACTTCTTCTTGCAGCCCTGTCACATCAGATATTCCTTTAAACTTTTCCACGTCGAGTGCAAATCGACAAGACATGATGGATTATGAACATCTTTGCTCAGAAAGAAGGCCTCGCTCTGCCTCCCACCTCTCCTCTCTTTGTGCGCTCTCTACTCCTCCCTCTTCATGCTCACGCTGACACATCAAAGCCCTCTAAGGCGTAACAGCGCACCGTGAGTAGCAGCTTTTTGTTGATGAAAATCTCTCCTTTTTTTCCTTCGCTCGCAGACATCAAGCCATGATTCACACAAATGTCGCAGCGAGCATGCAGCGCTTCGTCCCAGAGGAGGACAAACGCTGTAATTAACATTGGAGAAGAGACAAGGGAGGGGAATCTTGTCATCTGCAGCTTTGCCTCAGTGTTCCTCTCCTTATCTCTCCTCTTTCTGCAGGATTACTTTCTGCCATTTTATCTCCTCTTCAGGCGGATCAGTCAGTCTCTGCTGTTTCCATGAAAGGCGTCAGGATGTGAGGAAGAAAGGAGGTGGAGATGAGGGAGGCGATATGTCGATACAGTCTGAGGGGAAGTGATGGAGATCGCTGACCTTTGGCCGTGTCAGAGCGTTCCCACGGGACAGAGGGAAGCATTTTCTTCTTGCACAATAAACCCTTTAATCCCAAGTGGACAAGAAAAGAGCAGCATAAAACCACAGCTCCAAGAGTTGTACACTGTGTCACATGAAATGGTCAATTTACTTTGATCTCCTCTGATTGGAAGAACTCCCAGGAGAGCCTCAAACACTCAGTCAGCAGGTTCCCTGAGCAGCTGCATTATGTGGAGAATCATTCAGTGTTACAGCATGCAGATATGTATTTATCTATATGTGAGGGCGTGGGAGATTCAGCATCCTCTGCAGGGAGCTGAATCCAATCCTTCTGGTAAAGTTGTCCGTGAAAACTGGAGGAAGATTCAAAAGGAAGGCGGAGAGCACAAACAATCTCTCTGCATACATTCAAACCTTATCTCCCTGCGTAAGTCATTATCACTGCTGTGTATGCTAATGGGAATATCTCTGCTTCTGTATCTTCAGATGTCAGGACGAGCTGAAGATGAGCCCAGTGTACATTCACAACAGCGCTACTTTCTTTTCACTCCACGTTCTTTTTCTTTTTTTTGGCAGGAAATGTGTAAAAACACGATGATAAGGGAACACGGAGATCGCACTTTTCATTTGCAAGTCTTCATTTCCTCGCCGTGTTATTGTCACTGAAAGATGTTATGAGTTTGAAAGATGATCTGAGAATCAGCACAGAGTCGTGGAGATGCGACAGCGGTAATGAATCGCTGCCGACAGATCTGCTGACGGTTGCAAAGAAAGAAGAAAAGAGGAGAGATGAAGGAAGGACGAGGAGAAATATATTAAAGAGTTGAGGTCTAGAGTTTAACTTGCACTGAGCACCACAATCTGAAAGAGAGGTGATTGATACTACGTACACATGTAGAGGATTTATAAAGCACCAAATCACAACAAATGTTATCCTCAGACTCTTTCCAAACAGAGCAGGTCTAGACCGTACTCTATGTTCTATTATCAACAAATACCCAACATCAAGACAGAATCAGATCCAGTCCCATCTTACAGACAGGACTCAGTCTGATCTCATCTTAATCCACCATGAACAGAGCACTTTGCAGCATTTAGCAAGTTACAGTGGCAAGGACAAACTTCCTTTAACTATAAGCTCTAACTATAAGCTTTATCAAAAAGAAAAGTTTGAAGCCTACTCTTAAAAGTAGAGAGGGTGTCTGCCTCCCGGACTCTGACTGGTAGAAGATTCGAATGAAGAGGGGCCTGATAGCTGAAGGCACTACCTCCCATACTAATTTTAGAGACTTTAGGTACGATGAGCAGGCCTGCATGTTCTATAGCGTTCTAGAGGGGTAATAGGACACTATGAGCTCTTTAAGATACGAAGGTGTCTGATCATTAAGAACATTGTAGATCAGAAGAAGGATTTGAAATTTAATTCTAGAGATCAAAACTAGTGATACATTGTCCTGCTATGTCAACAGGGGGCGCCAAATGCACACATGCCTCCCAGGAATTTTAATAAAACACCTTTTGATTGCAGATTGTGAAGGGATCTGCTCTTTGGAAGTTGAATGTCAACATAATTGGGTCCCTCGTCAGGCTCTTTACGCTTCTTTAAAGGTTTATTAGTTCAGTTGCTGCACAGCGTAGGTCAAAATTTACATTTCTCAGACTCAGGGCCCAAAGCTCTTCTTAAAGATTAGTCTTGCCATGATGAAATCAGCACATAGAATCTGTTCATTTAAGATATATCTGCACATAAAACCTGTCTTTGAATTACCATACATAGAGAAACAGCTTTCCAAAATGTGCTGTAAATACTGTCAGGGAGAAAATGAGATGCTAATGCATCGTGATCTGCAGCTCTGGGATTCTGCAGAGCATCAGAGCACTTTGTTTAGAAGAGATGCCAGAGACATATTTTCCTCTAAGAAGAAAAAAACTGCTTCCTATTGCAATTTACACACTGCAGCAGCCAATACTCGCTGCATACTTCCCCAATTAATTCCCTGTTTATATTCTGTGGGACTATTCTGGTTCAGTATTTACATCCCTCTGTCGCTGGAAGATGTGAAAATGTTTGAAAAAGGCAACAACTGCCAAGGAAAGTTTGATGCTTTGTGCTCCTGACGTACAAAGTGAAAGAGGTGAAAGTAAAAGTGCTGCAGCAGAAACATTCTCCTCTTTTGAGTTTGACGCTTTTCCCGCTTTTCTTCTCCTCCATTCAGTCTCTTAAAAAACCATCCATCTGTGCGCCTCGTCTTCAGCTTCTCTCTCTTCTTGCTCGCTGTGAAGTCATCTTAACAAAGATCAATAGCATTCATCAAAGCATCTCTCTCTCTCACACACACACACTGACACATGAACACACACTAACACACTGAACACTGAAGGCACTCTGTCTCTCTGACCCTCTCTGCTTACAGACTGGCTTTCATAGAGCTGCAGAAATAAAGCTGCCAGTGTGCCAAACAAGTGCATAAAGCTTCACCTGAGCGTCTTAAAGGCAGTGAGCCCGGGCTCTTCAGTAAACCGGGACAATGCTGACAGTTTATGAGGCGGGTCATCCTTTCCACCTTAACTTTCCATAAAGTCATTTATGAGAAGTCGGAGGGGACCAGCAGCTGACCATCACGCCCACCGCGACACAGCGCAGACCCGAGGAAATGTTTCTTTACCTGTGTTTATGCTGGGAAACGACTGAGAACACATGCTCACTCTTTCAGGAGAGCCCTGCTTCATATTCATGTAGCTCTGACATTCATACCTGGAAAAATCTGAACACAACCGCAGACGTATGCTGAGCCGCTCAAAGGCAGCTCAGTGTCAGAAAAATGCAACTGCAGGAAATAACTTTGTGTGGATGATGTTTGGGTAAAAAGCTGCACTTATATTCACAAACAACAAACTAAAACAAGCTAAAACTTCTTCCTCTCCTAGAACAGGTACATGTGTTTGTCACAAGCAATCAAGCCAAGTGGAACCGTTTTCCTGTTCCAGTGAAAGCATGAAACGCTTCAAAGATCCGTCCTGGTTTTCTTTTGGTAGGAACAAGTGGGTTAGTAGTTTACTGCCAAACAAAAGATAGAAAATGTAAGATGTGTTTGTGAGGAAAGAGAAAAGACTGAGAGGTGGAGGAAGCAACCAGGACATCAACCAATGAATAATCGGCTACTGAACAAGAGATTGGAGCCAGAAATTTGGACCAGAGGTGAACCAGGAGATGAGTAAGAAAACCCTCAGGTCTAACAGGACTTAAACATAATCTTTCTGTAGCCAGCTGGGGGGGACTGCACTGGGAGTTTGATTACATGAAACCAGAAGGGATTTTGATGCTACTTCTGTTTCCTTATTCCCTCAGTAAACATTTTAACATTAAGTTCATTGTTAAACATAGTATGGGAGGTTGAGCCTTCAGTTATCAGGCCCCTCTCCTTTTGGAATCATCTACCAGTCAGGGTCCGGGAGGCAGACACCCATTCTACTTTTAAGAGTAGGCTTCAAACTTTCCTTTTTGATAAAGCTTATAGTTAGAGCTGGATCAGGCTTGGACCAGCTCTTTGTTATGCTGCTATAGGCTAAGACTGACACACTGGGATCCTGTCTTCCCCTCTCACACCTCTCTCTGTCTACCTGTCTCTCACTGTAACTCTTCCTGTCCCATTAAAGTTACTGACCATAGACCTTTCTGGAGTCCCTGAGCTCCCTTGTCTCGTAGGTTCCTCTGCTGCTGTGGACATGCCACACTCCAGCTGCTACAACTACTACTATCCATCTCACCACTATCATCTCTCTCTCTTCACCTTCCTCTATCCCTCTCTCCAACACAGTCTCAGCAGATGTGTGTCTAACATGAGTCTGGTCCTGCTGGAGGTTTCTGCCTGTTAAAGGAAGTTTGTCCTTGCCACTGTAACTTGCTAAATGCTGCAAAGTGCTCTGCTCATGTTGGATTAAGATGAGATCAGACTGAGACCTGCCTGTAAGATGGGACTGGATCTGATCCTGTCTTGATGTTGGGTATTTGTTGATAATAGAACATAGAGTACGGTGTAGACCTGCTCTTTATGGAAAGAGTCTGAGGAGAACATTTGTGGTGATTTGGTGCTGGATGGATTAGGGCATGACCACCATGGTCAAACTCAACGCTTCCTAAGGAGGGTTCAGGAACTCATGGGGGAAGCTTCTTTAATCCAACCGTTTTGTTTTTTAATGTAACTATACCCATTTAATGACTTGAGTCGCGCCATAATTCACTTCATGTTGAATTGAAGAAGACTCGAAACTCAACATTTGGACCATAAACTCTTGAAGAAATGTTTACTAAGGGAATAAATCAACCTATAGAAATCAGACCATTTTCATTGACGTCTATTCTGATATTTTTCTGCAGTTCACTGAGTCCCCTCTGCTTGCCTCGCCTTGCAGATTCCAGGCTCAGAGGTCTGGCATTGCCCTCACATTTCACACTAAGAGGCTTCACCCACCTCTATACTCAATCTTGGCAAAGGAGCCGTTTGAGGCGATGCAACAGAGTGATAGTGACAGCAGGTACTGATAAAAGTTACCTCAGCTGTTGGCGTCATTTAAACGCAATTAAACCCAATGATTACCCTCTAATAATCTTCCTCAGTGTTTCTTGATCATCTAAACTGCTGCAGGAGCTTCACGAAGTTAAACTTTAACTCCAAACTGAGCATCTGTGAGTTCACCTTTTACATAACTTTTGCAATAATCTGCTGAGACTGAAACCAGCGACCTTGTAATCAAAAGTTAGCTTTCTCTAACCTCGAGACATCTCCAGAACTTTTTTAAAAGCAAAATAAGCCATCTTTAAAGCAGTGAATCTACTGATTCATGATTTTCGTGCTGGTTATGTAAGGGCACTGCAGGGAGGCACTGAATGGACACAGTGTGTGTGCCGGGGGCTAAAAGCACTGGGCTTCCCTGTTGGGACCAATAAGACCAAACCAAAACACACAAACACACACACTCAGTATGATGCTGTTTGCTGCAGGGATCTCAGCATCAATTAATGCTGATAATTATAACACAATTATTCAATAAACTGCGTTGTTCCCTCACAGCTGAGGTCAGATTACTGCAGACACTTTAGTGATGGTTGTCTGTACAAGCCGAGGCCTCAGCTCACCTACAGGAGCCGTTAACAGACCGTAACGCTGTAAGAATTTCACTAGCGGAGGTTTTAATGGAGAGTTTTTACTGTGCCATGATGATCTAACTAAGGTTTTTCCGACCCTGAGAGGGGGAAGAAAAAGGTTAAAATTATCACGACTGCATGCTAAATGTTCCCCGATAACCTCCAGTCGGGCCTTTGAGGACCACACTGCAGAGTCCGGGCAAGCGGTGGAGTCGGTTGAAATTGATTTGTGATTGCACTTTCATAAAGTTGGAGGACTCACAGGAGACAGGGAAGAAGAAAGTGTCAGATACTGTGACTTTTAGTGCAGCTTTTATGTATCGCTGCAATGAAAGCTCATGTCGTTTTTGGTCCTTGATGCTTTGAGGTTGAATGCTTCTCATATTGGCTTTTCTATAACCTAAGGCCGCAGAATCACTCAGAATATATGGGTTAACACAGGACAATAAAATTCTCTCTATCCTCTTTAATGACTACTGAAGCCCACCCAACGACCTGCAAAACATTAAGCATGTGGGAGCTGTAATAATTTGAAGCATACAGTATATGGACACTGAGACACTCCAATTATGATATTAATTATTTTATTAGATTATTTTGTATTTTAATTAATTAATTAATTTTTAATTAATTTTATTTATTTATTTATTTTTATTTTTTTATCCATTTCACTGTTTCTCATTTTCCCGATGTGATGTCGCCCTCTTTTTCCGAAAACCTCTTTTATTGCCCTATTAATACTTTTATTTATTTATCAAATTTCATTTATCTATTTTAAGGTGCTTTATAAATAAAGTTATTATTATTATTATTATTATTATTATTATTATTATTATTATTATTATTATTATTATTATTAGTTCGGTGCTAAATCTGTGTTTTATTCTTATGCATTCATGCAGCTTGCTTTCAATCACTGTTAAGTGTGCTGATACAAAGCAATGCTTTATATTTTATATTTCATTTTCATGCAACCAACATAAGGCTGAGTCAATTTGGACCAATAAGAAGCATGATAAGACACTAAGAGAGACTGCTTCAGTGTCCATTATTGTTAAAGTGTTGAGTGGAAAAAAGTGGAGTGGACAGAGAATTGGGGTGACTGTTTCCAAGAATAACGAAAATCATGTCATGTTATCATTCCTAAACTTTACCAAGCAACTTTTTCCCGTCATAGATTCTAAAGCATGAAATATGCATTTGAAGAAACAGATCTTTAAATAAAAGGCGATAGAAAGATCTTTGTGCGTCTCTGTGACACCCAGATGGAAAGCTGTGCTGAATTTGACAACATTTGACAACCAGGGAGGAAACTGTGTCGGACATTCAAAGGACAAAACTCCAAAATCCTGTGTAGAACTTTTTTTTTAACCTGTCACACTCATGTGTGAGGATGTTCAATGGCAGGATTAAAGGCTGTTCTGGAAACTCAACTTCAAATGAACCTGACGTGACATGAGGCGTTTTTCTATTTTATCCCCTTCATCAGAATTTCAGCCAAAGCCTCAGATGAAATGAAATTTTCAGAAGCCAACTCCCTGGTAGATTCAGCCAATTCTGGTGGGTCATTAAACATCACATCGGTCATTATGCAGTCCTTTCAGGAAAATGTGGTGTTGCGATTCAGTATATTTACAAAAATTCTAAATTTGTGACTTTCAGTTTTAGAAAAATTAAGAAAATTATGAAAGTCACCAAATTCGTATCTTTGATTTTTTAAAATTTTGATCCCAATTGGTATGTATTATGGAATGAACATCAGATACAGTTCCTGTGTGATTGTTTCTCCATCACAACCTCAAACTACATTTTTTTATGTAGACATTATCATTAACAAAGACCCAACATCAAGACAGGATAAGATCCGGTCCTATCTTACAGACAGGACTCAGTCTGATCTCATCTTAATCCACCATGAGCAGAGCACTTTGCAGCACTTAGCAAGTTACAGTGGCAAGGACAAACTTCCTTTAACAGGCAGAAACCTCCAGCAGGACCAGACTCATGTTAGACGGACATCTGTCTGTAAAACTATGATAACAAAAACAATCCTCCATGTCTTCTTGTGATTATTTATCCATGATGAAAACTGTTAGTTGTCCTGATTGTGCAGCACCTGAAATAATAATAAGAACTGTGCACATGTAATATCTGATATTGATTGTGTTGCATAGGAAAAAGCATCAAACATGCATTGCAACTTTTTCCCAGAGCTGCCACGAAACCATCACAGAATAAACCCTGCAAAATCCAGGAGGTGCCGATTGAAACCGTTCCTCTCACAGCTGTGAAACCACATAAGATGTCATAATGCAACTCTGAAAAACACACTCAAACCTCACACAAACATATAAACACAGAATCATCTGAGGTCAATGAACTCTGCTGCTGTCACTTCAGGGTAAACGTCAGGATAACTGACACCTGGCCTCGTCTGACTCTTCCTTTCTTCACACCTGTAACCTGAGATCAGAGACCTGCCTGCTTCCAGGGGGAAAGTCAGCCCACCTTTGAATGCATCACAAAACCTGTAATGCATTCAAAGGTGCTCAAGCTAAAGGTTCAAACCAGGTTGTGAAAAAGCTGCAGCTGCAAACTAATGATATGTGTTAACTCCCTGTGTATATGTGACATGTGTGTATTTGTGCTGCTGTACATCTGAGGAACATATAATTTGTGTGTGCATGCATGTGTGTGCTGTCATTACCAGTGTGTCTCTGTGTGTGTGTGTGTGTGTGTGTGTGTGTGTGTGTGTGTGTGTGTGTGTGTGTGTGTGTGTGTGTGTGTGTGTCAGTGTATCTGAAAGAGAAAAGTGTGGGTATAATTATAGCTGCACAGACAAGATAATGACAAACTGCTCTGACTTTCTCCTCAGAGCCATCAAAGTTTCTCTTTCCTCTCATGAGCACTTCACCCTTTCTCGCTCTGCACGGCGCGTTCAGCCTCGAGGGAGGAAAAACCAACCGAGAGAGAAAAAGTGAGAAGGAGGTGAAGGCGAGAAAATCACACGGTAACTGTGCCTTCAGTTCTCAATCTTTAATCTGAAAAAAATCACAAAGTACTTCCTCTAAAGGGGAATTCCAGAGCTGTGAACCTGGTTTTACATATTTTGTGTCTAAATGAGGGGCAGGTGAAAGAACTGAGGAAATACTTTAGTACATTGTTTCATTAGCAGCTTTGAATCCGGCCATTAGAATAATTCTTGGGTGAAAACCAATCAAATACATCCATTAAAAGTTCCTGTTTCACAACAAACAGTCTCAGATTATTATTCTAAGTACTGATAAATCACAGAGAGGATCCCTGCAGAGATCAACCCTGTGTTTGTTAAAAAGAAAAGATGCCTTTTCAACCAGAAGCAGCGGTTACTTTCTTCTCTAAGGAGCCGAGAGACTCCATTTAGAAGCAGCAGTTCTACCATTCGTCTTGAGAAGTAGCTCTGTTTGCATTTTTGTGAAGCTGAGATCAAACACAGTAACAACACAAACAAACCAATCGAGGCAGGGACGAGCAGAGTCTGTGTTCTCGGAGGCAAAATTACAAGAGAAATGTCTGCTGATTTTTTTAGTGAAACACAACAAAAGTCCAAAGCTTGATTTCATCCCTCTGGAGAAAAAATAAGCATCCTACGAGGCCCCTGCTCCGCTCTGGAGGGAGAAAAAAATAGGTAGATACAGTGGGGCAAAAAAGTATTTAGTCAGCCACTGATTTTGCAAGTTCTCCCACTTAGAACTATGAGAGACAAAATGAGAAAAAACAATCCAGGAAATCACATTGTAGGATTTTTAAAGAATTTATTTGTAAATTATGGTGGAAAATAAGTATTTGGTCACCCACAAACGAGCAAGATTTCTAACTCTCACAGACCTGTAACTTCTTCTTTAAGAAGCTCTTCTGTCCTCCACTCGTTACCTGTATTAATGGCACCTGTTTGAACTCGTTATCTGTATAAAAGACACCTGTCCACAGCCTCAAACAGTCAGACTCCAAACTCAACCATGGCCAAGACCAAAGAGCTGTCGAAGGACACCAGGAAGAAAATTGTGGACCTGCACCAGGCTGGGAAGAGTGAATCTACAATAGGCAAGCAGGTTGGTGTGAATAAATCAACTGTGGGAGCAATTGTAAGAAAATGGAAGACATACAAGACCATTGGTAATCTCCCTCGATCTGGGGCCCCACACAAGATCTCATCCCGTGGGGTCAACATGATCATAAGAACGGTGAGCAAAAATCCCAGAACTACACAGAGAGACCTGATGAATGACCTGCAGAGAGCTGGGACCAAAGTAACACACTACGCCGAGAAGGACTCAAATCCTGCAGCACCAGGCTTGCCCCCCTGCTTAAGCCAGTACATGTCCAGGCCCATCTGAAGTTTGCCAGAGAGCATATGGATGATCCAGAAGAGGATTGGGAGAATATCATGTGGTCAGATGAAACCAAAATAGAACTTTTTGGTAAAAACTCAACTCGTCGTGTTTGGAGGAAGAAGAATGCTGAGTTGCATCCCAAGAACTCCATACCTACTGTGAAGCATGGGGGTGGAAACCTCATGCTTTGGGACTGTTTTTCTGCAAAGGGGACAGGACGACTGAGCCGCGTTAAGGGAAGAATGAACGGGGCCATGTATTGTGAGTTTTCAAGCCAAAACCTCCTTCCATCAGTGAGAGCATTGAAGATGGAACGTGGCTGGGTCTTCCAGCATGACAGTGATCCCAAACACACCGCTCGGGCAACGAAGGAGTGGCTCCGTAAAAAGCATTTCAAGGTCCTGGAGTGGCCTAGCCAGTCTCCAGACCTCAACCCCATAGAAAATTTGTGGAGGGAGTTGAAAGTCTGTGTTGCTCAGCGACAGCCCTAAAACATCACTGCTCTAGAGGAGATCTGCATGGAGGAATGGGCCAAAATACCACAGTGTGTGCAAACCTGGTGAAGACTTACAGGAAACGTTTGACCTCTGTCATTGCCAACAAAGGTCATGTTACAAAGTTTGAGTTGAACTTTTGTTATTGACCAAATACTTATTTTCCACTATAATTTACAAATAAATTCTTTCAAAATCCTACGATGTGATTTCCTGGATTTGTTTTCTCATTTTGTCTCTCATAGTTGAAGTGTACCTCTGATGAAAATTACAGACCTCTCTCATCTTTCTAAGTGGGAGAACTTGCAAAATCAGTGGCTGACTAAATACTTTTTTGCCCCACTGTAGATTTGCAACATTCCATTCTTGGACCCCCAAAATGTTGTAAGATCCCAAGAAACTACTGCAACAACTTGATTTAACTCAAGTAACATCCCAGATACATTTTCGGGATTGTGCACAATCTTGAAAAACTATTGCAAGATCCAGTAAAACTTTGGCAAGATCCCAAGAAACTATTGCTAGATCCTGATTAATCTTGCTATAAAATTTGCTTTTGGGAGGGTAACAAATGCTTAGATTTCTCCGATTTTTGAAGTAGTTTCATCGAATCTCCAAATAATTTAATCAGGATCCTGTTTAGGTTTAATATGGATCTTGCAGTAGTCTCTCAAGATCTTGTAGAACTTTTGTAAGAGCTTATAAAACTACAGCAAGGTCCTGTTTGACTTTTACAAGATCCTGAAACTCTAGCAAGATGTCTAACTATAGCAAGATCTGATTTCTACAAGATCTTGCGAGACTACTGTTATTCAGATTAAACCTAATGTAACACAGAGTCCTCTTCTCTCCGTGTCTCTTTGAGTTCCTCTCTTGCATCCAAGTTACTTTCAGCATCTCGAGAAATTGCAGATGCATCCTCCTCTCCTCTCAGCTTCAGTCTCAGTCGCTAACTAACTTTTCTTCTCAAGCTTCATCCTCATGTCAAAATACAAAAAGCTTAGCTCTAAAACACTGAGGTAGGCCTGAAAAATCCAGAGACCAAAATGATAATTCATAAATCAATCCGCAACATGACAGCAGCTTCATCCACTTCTTCCACACTGACTTTGGACCAGGACTTTAATTTAAATGTAGATATTTTTAAGTTGGTTTCACAAACATCAAACTTCTTTGAGAGAGTTGGAGATGACATACATCTGAACTTGTACATTTTTTTCTGCCTCACAGTGTCATATTTTGATGATCTCAAAGAAATAAGCTGGTTTTGATCACAAACAGACATCTTTTTGATCACAACAAACCTAAAAAAAACTCATTTCTGTATATTCCCTGTTTCCTCTGGTATGTTCTGTCTCTTCTCTTGACAGTTCATCTTCTCAGAGAGCAGAAAACACAGCGTTCATCTCCTCTAAATCCCTCCGTCTCTCTCCTTTCACCTCCTTTCTTCACTACAGCCTCCAGAGATGGACAGAGACAAAAAGAATAAAGCCTCCCCTCTAAATCCCTTTGTCTTTAAACCTAGAATGACTTATCCAGCTTCCCACACACACACGTGCACACATCTTAGCGCTGTCCCCACAGTGCTCTGATGGTTCTGCAGCAGAGAAACAGGCAGCTGCTGTGGCGGCGTCTTTGCTGTGGGTGAAAGGTGCGACGTGTCTTTCAAGTCCATGCCAGTGTCTGCCGCTATGCTCCTGCATAATCTGGCCCAGGGTGCCAATTCCATGGAGGGCAGGGGGGGAAGCGTGAGAAAACACACACATACACAAATACAGCAACAAAGTGAAGGGCTTGCAGGGTTAGCCGGATGTCTGCAGCAGGTGAAACAATCCAGACAGGTATTATCTGGTGGCACAGACAGATGCAGACACTTTTCATCCTTCACTGAATGCATTCACTTATAAAGAACTTTCTACAGCATCAATCCTCACACATACTTCTCAGTACTTTACTCTAAAGGTAAAGTGAGGAGCTCTCATGCTGTGCTAAGTCTGAATGAAAATCTGTATTGGTTTTCTGGGATGAAAACTGCATTTCCCATGAGCACCGTCACCCGCTGTGGTAAAGATGTGGCTCTCACAACCACATGACGAATGCATCTTTCCGATGTGGTGGTCTATTAAAGCTGCAGGGTTTCTGACTCTCTACCTGACTGCTCTACACCACAACTGGAATCATACTTTTAGATCCACCGCCGCTGAGTATCCACTTGCACTGCTAAAGTTTCATCATGAAGAATAAATCTGTGAGGAGCGATGAAGTTGGAGCCAAGATCCCAAATCTGCTGCTGCAATAAACATTTAAAACCTTTAAACCTTGGGTGCAAAAATCAGCCTCTTTTATCACAGATGCTGCTTTGCATGCAAAACCACCATCTTGCTTGTCGTACCTACAGTCTCTAAAAATAGTATGGGAGGTTGAACCTTCAGTTATCAGACACCTCTCTTTTAGAATCAGCTACCAGTCAGGGTCTGGGAGGCAGACATATTCAACTTCCAAAGAGCAGATTCCTTCACAATCTGCTATCAAAAGGTGTTTCATTAAAACTCCTGAGAGGTATTTGTGGATTTTGCTGCCCCCTGTTGACAAAGCAGGCCAATCCATCTCTGGTTTTGATCTCTAGAATAGAATTTAAAATCCTTCTTCTGACCTACAAAGCTCTTAAAGGTCAGACACCATCCTATCTTAAAGAGCTCATAGTGCCCTATTACCCGTCTAGAACACTACGCTCCCAACATCGTACCTAAAGTCTCTAAAGGTAGTATGGGAAGTAGAGCCTACAGATATCAGACTCCTCTCCTTTGGAATCATCTATCAGTCAGGGTCCAGGAGGGAAACACCCTCTCTACTTTTAAGAGTAGGCTTCAAACTCTCCTTTTTGATAAAGCTTATAGTTAGAGCTACTCAGGCTTTGACCAGCTCTTAGTTATGCTGCTATAGGCTTAGACTGACACACTGGGATCCTGTCTTTCCCTCTCTCTCCTCTCTCTGCCTGTCTTTTACTTTAACTCCTTCTGCCCCATTAAAGTACTAACCGTAGCCCTTTCTGGAGTCCCTGAGCTCCCTTGTCTCCTATGGTGTCCTCTGGATCACTGCTGCTGTGGACATGCCAGACTCCAGCTGCTACAACTACTATCCGTCTCCCCACTATCATCTCTCTCTCTCTTCATCTCCCTCTATCCCTCTCACCAACATGGTCTCAGCAGATGTGTGTCTAACATGAGTCTGGTTCTGTTCGAGGTTTCTGCCTGTTAAAGGAAGTTTGTCCGTATTCTAATTTAGCTTCAGAGTGAAAAGAAAGGAGAACAAATGCCTCTTACTACAATATTTTTTACCTTAATATGACTTCAATCTAAGATGATTTAAATCTTCTCCTCGCTGAAACCTGAAATTTTCTCCGCACTCTTTCTTGTACAGACATTTAATCCTTTGAAACACAGTAGATATAATAACAGACACACACAGACTCTGAACACACACTTACATCACACTGACACTCCATTAGTGCTCATGTTAGCGGTGACTCATTCTCTCCTGTTGCACCAGTTTGCACAAATGAGCAGTGTGCATCAGCAGCCGCAGCTCTGATCTCTGAATCAGCATTTAACCGTGAGCTCTGGCCAGATAATAACGGTGTCTGCTTTTCTGCGTGAGCTGGCCTGTGATTACGGAGAGGAAGAACCAACATTTCCATGAGGAGAAAAGATTATTACTGTAAGAAAAGCAGCTCCCTGCTTTGCACTGAGATCATATCTGAGCGTGTGTGGCCGCATCCAATCACTCCCTCTGCAGGTTTTATTACATCTGCCTCATCAACTCTTTCTGATTTTTAAATCTGATTAACGAAGTCGTGTCTGCCCCAAGGACACGGAACAACGTGCAAACACACCACAGGGTAAAAATAGCAGACACGGAGCTCTGTGAGTTACCTTCAAGGCCACAGCAGGCAGGAAGGTAAGCCTTTAATTGAAGACTTGATGTATGATTTCTCCTCCAGATTGATTCAAACTGAGGTTTGTGTTTGTAAGGCAACCACAGATCCTGTATGAACCCAGTGTTTAAGAAGTCAAACTGAGCTCAAACACTAACAGAGAGAGAGGGATGAATGAAGAGTTGGTGACAGGTTTCCAATAAGTAATCTCTCGCAACTCCTTGAACATGGCAGCTGCGTCAGTGACCTTAGGCTTCAAAATATGACACCGAAGGTGTCCTATAGTGTCTAAATTGAGGAACAGGACTCTGCAATCAGGTCTGCAATGACAAATATCCATCTCCCAGCAAGACTGCTACCTCTGTAAATCATATCACCACTAGTCTCTCTCTCTCTCTCTCTCTCTCTCTCTCTCTCTCTCTCTCTCTCTCTCTCTCTCTCTCTCTCTCTCTCTCTCTCTCTCTCTCTCTATCCCTCTCTCCAAAACGGTCTCAGCTGATGTGTGTCTAACATGAGTCTGGTCCTGCTGGAGGTTTCTGCCTGTTAAAGGAAGTTTGTCCTTGCCACTGTAACTTGCTAAATGCTGCAAAGTGCTCTGCTCATGTTGGATTAAGATGAGATCAGAGTCCTGGCTGTAAGATGGGACTGGATCTTATCCTGTCTTGATGATGGGTCTTGGTTAATCATAGAACATGGAGTACGGTCTAGACCTGCTCTGTTTGGAAAGAGTCTGAGGATAACATTTGTGGAGATTTTGTGCTATATGAATAAAGATTGAAGGATCTTTCATTTGCAATCGTAACTCTCTGCTAGTGTTTGAAATATCAGGTTCTGTCTCCTTGTTTTAGTCCCAGAACTACTGGAAATGAGACTTTACAGGGCCAAAACTAAACAGCTGCTTATTGGTTTGCATGTTGTCAGAGTCTGACCCTTTAACCGGCATTTAAAACAAAAAAATAGACAAACTTAATATTAGGTACAAACTCCTCCAGGTTGGTTTTAAATGAAGTACAAATTTGGTTTATTCTTTATACTATCATTCCATACACCACAGGATGAAGGTATCAACATAGTCGCACATTTTCAACATTTTAGGAAGTTCCTCTGCTGCCTCTGTCTCCTTTGTCCAAGCTGTCACTTCAGTGTAAATTTTATGCAGCCGAGAAAAAAGGATTTTGCTACGTACCTACGTAGCAAACAAAACGCACATAAACCACGTAGCTAACTGAAGGGAACGCTGGTGTCTCCATTGGTCAGCAAAATCACATACAAGGCTGGCATGCTACACATTTGTGGCACATGCAGAGAGTCAGACACTCTTCACAGGTCGTTGCATACGTATTAGTATTAGGTGCAAGAGGAAATATAAAATCTGTGTCCAAGTTTTTAGTAGCGCAGTGTGTTGAGTTCCTCTGGACTCTCCAAGCAAGCTGTTCAGAGAAGCCGGAAAACACTCTTCCAGGGATTTCGCCAACATCTGCGTATCTAATGTTGTGCAAATTGCAGAGGTTACAGATCAGCAAAATAGATGTCCTTTGACTTGTATACCATATGTCAATTTAGCTGCCTCTGAATCAGAAACATAAAGAGGTAAAAACGTCCTGCCAAGGAATGCCAAAAATGTCCTACAAGTCAAACTAGTTCCCTCAAAGACACACACTCACAAACACACACAGCCTCAGCTCCCACTTGACCACTGACCCCGAGCACCCTGCTTCAGTTTACTCTCGCTGCAGAAACAGCCCGCTGTGCACACAGAAATATATCAATGGCGCTTCACATGACTGAGAACGTGTGGAAAAACCCTCCACGGAAAATTAACCTCCGCCGAGTCCACGTGCACCTTAGCTAATCTTAGCGGGCCAGCAAACCACTTAAAGCTCCAGCGTGTGCATTTAAAAGGTGCAAGGTGATAAATGGAGGAATAGAGGGAAAGAGACGGAGAGAGAGAGAGCGTGAGGAGCAGAGCCAAGGCAGAGCGGAGGGAATATAAAGCAGCTGAAGGTGTGAGGAAGGAGACAGGTGAGGGTTGAGCTGCAGAAGAAAGAGGACAGGCATTCAGGCAGTGATAGATAGTGAGGAGGACAGTGATGGGAGAACAGAAGAGGAGCAGAAACTATCCAATCCGTCACTCTGATAGCATCGCCTCCAGCTGTGTCCTGCTGTCCCGCTCCTCCTTTCAGCTGCTCAGACACGGCACACACACCTGAAGACAGGCCTCTGCAGAACAGATCTGCTCCCATGCACGGTGTCGCCTTTAAACTGCACGTTTATATACTTTTAGACTCCACAGCTCTGTTTCAAAGTTACTGAATTGATTTCATACCTTCACAGCTCCATTGGTCTCAGCTCACTTGCTTCAGATTGGTAATCCATCACAGTGAATATGAAGTTGTTTTGCTTTCTTTAGAATTACATTATCATTGCAAGCAGGGGGTGTTGTGAAAACTGTCCGCATTGATGCGTTCAAGGACACTTGGAAGTCTCGTCCGCAGAGGATCATTTTTCAAACACTTTATTAAAATGTTGGCTTTATTTTCTCCGCTCTCCGCTCGATCCTGGGAGTTGGAGCTTTTAGCCGTTCTGTTGGTTTTAATGATGTTGTAAAACTTTAGAGTGGGGGAGAGGAGGATCACACAACAGCATTAGAGAGGTGCTGAGCGCTGCAGGAGCACTGCTGTGGAGATAATAGTATTTACTGTGTCTCTCCAAATAAGAAGGGTCTTAATTAAGCTGTTTACATATTTATTAAATGAGCTGAGCCTTTCAAATGTTTATTCAGCATGCAATATTAATATTTCTGATACGCTGTAGAATGCAAGAGTGTTTAAGGGATGTTTTGGGGTTGTACGAGATACTTCTGAACCTCTTCAGACGAGGTCAGCGCTACCATGTAAGCTCATTTTATTCGAACCAAAGCTTTTTTCATGGTGCAAGCGTAGGACCTTTTTGATCAGCTGTTTGGATCTGTAGGCTTGAAAAGAGACACAAATGCAACCAAACTAAAACCAGACTCTATGAGCTTGAGTTTACAGAAGAAGAACAAGATTAAACGGACCGAAGGAGAGAGTGGAGTAACTTCTGAGTTAACTGGAGAGTAGGTATGGGCAATGGTATGGGTAATGGTATTTGAATATTCGTTCACTTTGTAAAAAATCAAAGAGTTCCTTTGAATATTTTCTCATTTTGAAAGTACAATTTTTCATCTTTTGTACCGCTGCCTGGTTGTAATATGGAGTTCCCACCACATGGTGGCTATAGGGTTTCTTAAAGCAAACAGAAGAAGAAGAATGCTTACTGCATTAAATAGCAAAAGAGGAAGAAAACATCAGCGACAGTCGTGGCGATTTTCTCTGTTTCTTAATCTCACAAACACACAGATTTCCAGAGACCGAGCACGGCTGTGAAATGTAAACACGCCATGCCGCGTTACAGAAACACTGACTTAAAGATCGAGAAAGACGCTGTCAGTGCCCGCTACTAGCAGCACTTCTTCCTGCTGCATAAACGGGACGTTAATGGGACAGGTCGTCGAATCCAATGATTATCAAATAGTATTTTGTCTTGAACTGCCCATCCCTACTGGACAGCAGGAAAGATCTTGAGTTACCTGGTGGTGCAGGTGTGTAAACTGTGAACCCATGAACCAAGACAGCTCCAGGGTATCAACATACTTCAGGACCTTTCTGAATCAGAGGATACCAGCAGCTCACATATGAGTCCCCTGCCTCACTGAACGTCGCTGTTTTACCAGCTTTCTTCAATTTTTTAGAAGTTAAACCAGAAAAGCTGAATGGAAGAGCATCTTCAGAGAGTGTTTATCTTATCAACATACAGTGTGTTAGCTACTTAAGGGGATCACTGAGCTGAGATAACAAACTCTGCACACATCACTGTGTCTGCAGGATAATCTCAGGCATTAGGTGTTTAAAGTGATCTCAAACTGAGATACAAAAATATCACAATTCATAATATGTCAGTGACTTGTCCGTCATATACCCAATTAGCTGATCAGTGCTCTGCAGGCGGAAGCACATGTCAGAGAATAGTGCAAAAGCAAAGAGGCTTCCTGATGTCAAATTAAAGCAAAGACGTGCACAGACAATAGAGCTTTGGTTGGAGCTAAAAAAAACGAAACATTATTGATCAATAACAAGAGAGTGAATGATTCAGACTTAAGAGGTTGATTTCAACAGTGACTAACTACTTATTTTAGTGATGATTAATATGCAGCAAAGGACCAAATGGGGCCCTCCTAACCTTGCAGAAACAAAATGTTGCAGTGGCTTCAGTTTTTATTAAAGTAAGAGATGATTACAGACACTTTCTGGTGTGCTCACCATCTTTTCCTTTAAAGAAAGTGCTTTAAAGTCCCTGCTTCACATCCTGTTAGCTTGCTTTTAATCTGACTGACTGTCTATAAACTCACGCTGGAAACCAAACTAGACTTAAGTTATAATAACTTATCATGTCACCGGAAAAACTTAAAAGAAAGCTACAACCCCAAAGAAAATCCATTCAAGAGGCGCTTTAACTTCTGCAAAGACTGAGCAAGCATTATCCTTCATCCAACATTTGCTCTTTGTCTTCCAAACTTAATTTCCGTACAATAAAGCTTATGAATGCAATACTTTCTGGCAGCCGCCCTCGCTCTGATTTGGCTGCCAAAAAGCCTCTTTTTACCCTTAAAATTAACGGCTGCCTGAGAGGTTGGAAATCATTCGAAAGTGTATCATATGCTTTGGAAAGTGGTCAGAAGCAATGAACATAAACTGAAAAAGAGCTGTAGTTAATTGTGCAAAAACACAAAATGAAATTATAAAGAAGAAAAAGTTTTTGACATCACTTGGTAAGATAGGGCCGGACACGTTCTCCTCCACATTCAGTCGCGTGTTATCATCAGCGCCTCGTTCTTTTTAAATCCTCTGCAGGTTTAATAGTACGCATTAACACTCGCTGTCCTGCACCTCCATCATGTCTCCATCTCTGCACCGCCCCCGCTGTAAACCGCCTTATAAAGCAGAAAATCCATTAAAGCCGCAGCTTGTAATATGTTTTAATTTCATGCTGGCAATCAGAGAGTTATGGCAGGTGTCATGTTCCCATCCTCTGAAGCTCTTTATATCCAAACTATGAAATAAAATGAGGCTTCACAGGCTGGAACAGACACTGACAGAGCAATAATAGTGCTGCTACTCATGCAGACAAGTGATGAACACAACCTGCAGATGCTTGATAGCATGTTGTTTCCTTTCTGTCCTTCAGCGAGGGGAGACGTTCGACTTCAGCAAAACCTTTGTCCCTGTTTGTGTCTTGTTGTCTGTTTCCATTTCTCAAACCCTGAAGAGACGGTAAAGTTTCCAGACTTCTGGAAGGAATACAGACAGCCATTATGCTAATTCTGTCGCCTGGAGTTTTAACCGGGCAGTCAGGTTGGTCCTGTCATTTCAAGGATGACATTCAGGCTTTGTGTCAAAGTCCAGAGAGGAGGAGCGATAATAAAGTAAAGAAAGCTATAAACAGGCTTCCACAAAATAATGCTGAAATAAAGGCAGCTGGAGTGAGCGCCTCAGAGGGCTTTGTTGGTCAGACCTCTGACAGCATGGTGCAGAAGAGAGGATCAGACGAGGGTCAAGAGAGACGGACAGAGAGAGAGATAGAGGACGGTTAGCCTCCTACCTGTGTGGGGTTGTAGAGCTCCTGCAGGGCGTTGCGTGATCCTTTTCTACAGCAGCCGTCCACCATGAAGGGGCTCCTCCGAATGACTGCAAAACACAGAGGAGACACTGATAAGGACTGAGGGTCTTTCAATAAAATAATCCATTCCAGAGGAGAGATACAAAGACGAAACACCAGCCGAGAGATCACTTCAGACTTTCTCACTCATGAACATTCACCCTCAAGAATACTCCTCCACTGTTTTGTGCAGGAGAAACTTTGAAACACTGTTTTCTAAGACTGAAATGTTTGCAATTTGTTGCTGAAAGTTTAATGTTTCACCTTTTATCCTTTTTTAAAGCTCCTGTGAGGATTTAAAGTTGGTTAGACAGCATGATGAGAAACTTGTTACACATGCACAGGACACATCCAGCTTTTAAAACCACCAGAATTGGGACAGGAGCAGGAGAGCTGTTTCTGCACATGCTCAGAACATTTCTCCTCACAGGCTGTAAAGTTTACCTCCTGAGCAGAGAAATGTTGCAGGTGAGTGATGTGAAAGCACTCACAAAGATAATATGTGTGCATGGATGTTTGTTTTGTGTGTGCAGCTCCTCACCATCCCCTCATGTGAATCTTGCAGGCTCACGCTCTCATTGGTTCTTGCAAGATTTTGCAGGAATATGCCGCCATAAGAAACTTTGTATATGTTTTACAGTCTGTGCATGGGACCTTGTTCTACTCAGACTCAAACTGATGCACATTGTCACCTTGTGGCTCTTGTGCAGATCTGCCTGCAGGATCATTCGTATTCCTGTTGGTTGCTGAGTGGTATTAACCCTAAACAGATGTTGGTTTAATTGCATTTTCTGGTGGAAACCTGATTGAAAAATGTAGATTTGTGTAAAGTTGAATTCATGCTCCGTCAGGTCCGTCTGCAAGTTGAGGCATGCACACAACTTTTACAAAGCTTGATTTATTTTAATGAAGTTTCTGATGCAATCTCAGGGAAATGTCTCGTTCACACACGCCGTATTTAAATGTGTCTGTTTGCTTCATTGCATTTACTTTTTATGTCATCTTGCAGCATGCCAAAATGCTCCACTTTGCATCTGAACCATCAACACAGTTTAAGCTCTGTAATATTGCTCAACAGCAGCCAATCTGGTGATTCCAGAGTGATGCTACATTGAATCCCCCCCTCCATTTACCACAATGCTGCCGTATAAACTGCTTTATAGATGCTGTAAGTAGGCAACCTGTCTGCAGGCGAGATGAAACCATCAGATGGAGGATCTAGGAATCACGCTGGGCATGATGCAGTTCGTCAGCAGAGCTGCCAATTCATTCATTTGGCCAACTGCAGAATGGAAACATAAAAAGCTTGTGGTTTAAAGAGGCTTTTCCCCGATTGAAAGCCTTTTAAAGAGTCATCTGTAGGACTTCTGATTCATAAATACATTTCCTGTAACCCCAAGAGCTTTTTCTAGTACTGACTTTTTAATTTTTAGGAGTTTTGCTTCTTTAGGCCTTGCATGTTTTGCTGACAGAGGAGCACCAGTACGGTACATCTTCCTCCATATTGGACATTGATTTAAATGCATATGCCCCCTTTTCCAGCTCTGCTTGATAAGATTTTGAGATGAATGAGAGGAGCGTCTCCTTCTCAGGGCTGTGTTCCTGAAAGAGTCATATCTAACTGCTCTTTGTTTGGCGGTGGACTTGAGGACACCACTTTGGGCAGCACGGCTGTAAACGACCAAGCTCTGCGAGAAGGAGGCAGAGAGTTACGGGGATAAATAATGAGAGCAGTGACTGGAAGCCAAGGGCGAAGTCACAGTTCAGCGTTTGTTTGGCTGCATCTCAGCTCTTTACACAACTCGATACAGAGCGGTGGCTTCTGGCAGCGGCTCACACCCCGCCCCCGCCGGCACACACTCTCCCCAATTACCGTGCATGGAAAAGAGCTGAAGGACGGCGCAGGATCGACAGGAGGGAAAATGAAGCAGTAAGAAAGCTGAGGATTTAAAGGCAGTTTATTCCACACATCATCTGCCTCATGTTCATGCATGAACATGTGCTGCTGCCATCAGGAGGAGTGATGAGAATAACAAGCAATTACATACACTCCATTTCTATGCAGCACATCTCCATCATTAAACAAAACGAGAACAAGTGCATGCTTTCAAATCTGTTCTACAGTTTTAACTGTCTCTGCATCACCTTTGTACCTCGTTAAATCAGGAACTCTGAAACAGCAAAGACATAAAAATGTGGACTTGGGAGCATTTTTTAAATGTGCAAAAGTTCTAGCAGCTTCTGAAACTGGAGGATATTTCTACCTGATGTATTTAAAAGTTGAATATTTTGGCTCTGCGGAGCTGGTTGCACGAAACACCTCACTTAAAACTTTGACCTTGCAGTCTTGGAGTCTTCAGATTCTGAAATTTCTTGCAATTTTTGACTAACTTACTTACTTTTGAGTTATTTAAGTATCTCAAAAATCAGTCTGTGTTTTCTCTGGAATTTGTGGAATTACTTTTGGGAGATTTATCACAAGGATTCAGTATTTACACTATAAAAAACAGGATGTTTAGCATGCTTTGAACCAGCGTTCAGACCTAAAAGGTTATAAAAATGTTGTGGTGGAAAGTGAACTCACTGTACTAGGGAATCGCTCACAATTTATGTGCTCCCACTGTCTGACTGCGAGGCACGACCTGAGAGCTCACGTTGCATATGTTAAATCAAGATGAAACATCGTCAATAAAGTTTAATTTCTAACGTGACAACAAAAAGTGAAAATGAGAAGCTTTGTGAAAATATGATTCATGTTGGAGCTGTTGTGTTGGATTGCATTAGATTGCACAGATGGTCATGATATTGAGGCTGATTTGTCCACATCACGAGGCATGTTTCCATGGTGCTCTCAGACTAATGTCTCCTAACATTTTATGAAAAACATCCAACTCAAGTCTCCAACAACAAGTTTTTGTCATGCCAGGAATTCATCTCAGCGAACGGGAGCAGCTGATGGGACCAGGATCATGATGTATTGCATGGCGAACTGGGGTCATCCCCATGTTACCACATTTCTTAGAAATATTCAAAATTAGGTCTTCTATTCCTACATTTCCCTTCTATTTAAGGCACTGCAAACTATGGTTTGCGTCCAGTCGCGGCGTTTCATTTGACTGATCTGACCGGAAGCTAGTCAATGTGAGGCCTCTGTGCTACTTAGTTTAGTTTTTTTATTTAAAAGGACAATGTGCACTTTCATTAAATGTTTGCAATAAACAAAGAGATGGGCGCACCAGATTTAGCTAAAAGCTACATTCCATCTGTAGTCTATTGCTACTGGATAACAGGTTGGGTGTAATTGGCTACCAAATTGGGAGAAAGGGGGATAAAATCTGATACAAACTTATGAAAAAGGATATGTGGGAACACACACAACACGCTCCCGGGGAACCAACGTTAAAATGCAACCCAAAAATCATGTCTCAGTTCCGACAGAGTGCTCCCGGCTAAATGACACACTGATTTTATATTTCATGTGCCTGTAATTTTGCAGAAACTTACTGGGACGATACAACTCTTCTAAACATTGACAGCAGAAGTCCTATAGCCCTTTTACTGAATGCAATATCTTGTGAAAAAGTTCCTTTTACTAAATCTGCAGAGGTGGCCATGTTTGTTTCTGCTGTTGGTCTGCAGGATGACAGAAATGCAGAACTTTTTCCAATTTATCTGTACGCCAAGCTACTTTAGTTGGTTTGAAAGATCCAAACAGCCAGAGAGCACAGCTAGATTTATCCCGTTGCATCTTCAAAAGTAAAGACAACCTATCATTGCAAGTTAAAACGCCAACACTGAACACATATTCTGTTTTGATCTGGTTGCAGATTTAACTCTTCCACATTTTTCTGTTAAATTGCAAGAGAACTAAATCCACACATTTGCCACAATCCATACATTTTCTCTTGTTTTCCCCCTAAATGTCAATGCTCCTGTTTGTGAGTGACATTTGAAACAGTGTTATCATATAATGAAATGGGATGTAGAGCATGAACCTTAAATGGAACAGCCTCCCGAGGTGATATATAGAGTCTCTGATCTCTGCAGACAAAATGTCACCAAAGGGTAGCAAATGAGCGGATCAGGAGGGAGTCCTGTGTCTGTCTCCTGTGAGTCTGCACCCTGGGCTCAGTTATCTCATAATCTCTCCCTGATGTAAGCTCATGAACTGATCATACATATTTGCACTGCATGGTGGACACTGCTTGGTGTGAATGTTTGTTTACAATGTGCAATGTGAGGTTGCAAATTTGCACATCTGCCGCGTGAAGCCGATAATGTCAGATTCCACATTCGCTCATCTTCACACCTGCTCGTTTGCTGAACTGTAAATGTACAAATGTGTTGACGACAAACATGTAAAGCTGTCTCTGTTTCCTGCCAGTGCACACTCAGTATCAGTGTAATGATGAGATCCTCTTTAATGGTCTGTGTTTTCATCTTTTATATCCTGATTTTTTCTCCCCTCTGCTGCAGAGGCCACACTCCTGTCAGAAATCAATAAGGGTTCATCTGCTCGCACTCCTATCTCTGAGCTAAAAAGCCAAACTCTGGATTCATATTTCATGGCAAGCTGTTGATTTTTTTTAAAATCCTGGTTAAAAATTGAAGAATGGACCCCGGATTTACCCACAATCCCTGCATGTGAGCTTTAATCCCTCTATTGGCCCAGACTGGATCCATTGACGGAGCCCCTGGGAGCGGGCTGAGCGCTTGTTAGCGTAACGAGCCCCAACAGACAGGCGTGACCTTCAAACACCGAGGGGAGGATGGAGAGAGGAGAGAGATGCCTTTACACACTCTGGAATCACACACACACTCTCTCCTGTACGTGCACGATTAATCATGCACAAAAAAACAAAGAGTGTGATTTATAACCTTGTTTCTAAAGCCGCTCTTTAATAATGCAGCTTAACACAGAGTCCTTCTGCAGACGTGTAAACAGGCAATTACTGCTTTCTCTGAGTTTTCTCTGAAATAATGCAATCATGGAATATTTGCTTTTTAGGCTCGCTCACAAAGAATGCACACACACACACACACACACACACACACACACACACACACACACACACACACACACACACACACACACACACACACACACACACTCGCCCAGCAGTCGGCTGATTCAGCAGAGCGGGTGTGATCACTGATTGCAGTGGACACAAGCTGGAGGTAATGAGGATTCAGCCACGGTGTGAGTGTGTGTCTGTGAGAGTGTGTGTCACTGAACGGGTCACAGAGCTGGAAGGATGTTTATCTGTTAGCACCAGAGAGCCGGCTGCTAACGACAGCAGGAGACAGAATGAATCCGGAGTGAAGAGTCTGGTCTGTGCAGAGTGTGGACTCCAATAGATCCTGTCATCTGTACTCCTCAATGAGAGACGCTGAAGTGATGTCCGGAGCACTGAGAGGGAGACTAGTTTGTGTACTTTTCGGCTGCCACAAAAAACAACAACTTAAAGAACCCAAATCCAATTTCTGCAGGAACTACAGTCTGTAGGAAAACACTGGAATAAAAATGATAATCACACAAACTTTCACAGAATCAAGCCTGATTATTTCAGACAGTTGGACACCTGGGAATCCCCAAAACAAACCATTTTATTCAGAGCAGCATCAACCCTGGAAAAACAAACAGTGGAAAGTAAAGTCCACAGGCCTCAATCTACTGAATCCAACAGGGAGAATCTGATACTCTTCAGCCTCAGATTTTTCAACAGTTATTCTGGAGTCTAAATGACGACAACATGCATAAAGGTACCTCAAAAGACTTCTGCTTCCACCAGAAGATCTTGTTTTGTCCACTGAGAGGCTCAGATTGTTGTTCTAGGTGTGAGACAACATTATAAAAACAGATGTTGCATTCTCTCTTCGTAGCCACAAGACTCCAGGGTAAAACCATAGACTATATTATGGACGTAGTATCCGTGATGTCACCCATCTATTTCTGAAGCGCTGTTTTTAGGCCAATCGGTGGCGGCAGACATATTGCTGCTGTCAAGTGATTGTGACTTAAAGAGGCAGGCTTTGAGCCTCCTAGCCAACAGCTACAGTGTTCCCACCTGCCAATCAAGTCATCTGTGCCTCTCATTGGAAGACTCGTAATCTCAATATCTTCGAAATGTCGCTTCAGAAAAAAAATCACCCCCCATACAGTGTGTGCCGATTGAGAAATGAGCTATCCAGACTACACTCATCTTTTGTACCAGGCTGTAAACATGTTTATTTCTGCTGTAAAGATCTCCTTTTTTGAATTGGTGTGTATGTGGTTTCCTTTACCTCCGGAGCCAGCCTCAAGTGGATCCTCAATGAACTGCAGTTTTTAGCCCTTCCGCATTGGACACATATTTTTACACCGGAGGTTGCCACTTGGGTAAAAAATGTGGTCAAGAAAACAGGAGCTGCTGGTCTTCTCATGATCTAGTCCTTGAGATTTGTTCATGTTAATGCATGACTGTAGTGTTTTGAATGCTTAGTTTTTATGAAGCACAATGTTTCTTTTACAGACAATAGCACAAAAACCTTACTGATCGAGGTGAGGCATTGTTTACCAATATGGTGATAACGGAAGCTAACGTTTCAGCGACATTGTTTAACAATACAATGTTAAAGGAAGCTAACGTTTAAACTACATTTTTCACCAATGTTATGCTAACAGAAGCTACCATTTTATCCACATTGTTTACCAATATGAGGCAAACATAAGCTAACATTTCAGCCACATTGTTTACCACCATGATGCTAACAGAAGCTAACAGTTTTACCTCACTTACGGTCTATGGTGTCAACAAGCAGAAGCAAAATATGCCGGACCTCTTTTCTGCAGATTGATTTGACATGACATGTGATCAGTTTGTCTCTGGCGTTGCTCATGTTAGTCAAGGTTAATAACCGTTGTCAAGGGGTTTTGACCAATCAGAATCAAGCATCTTACACAACCAAAAGATCAGTTAGAGAGCCGGGTAATAAGATAAAGTAGAGGCTTTGAGACAGAGTTGTAGCTTACAGATGTTTCCTTAAAAAGCATCTTACTTTACCATAAAGGTCTGTTTCTGTAGTAACATTCAATCTTCCTCAACCTCCTGTAAAGTTTATAAATCCTGTCGACTGTTTGAATGTGAGCGACTGTTTTTACTGTTTTAATCCTTCCCCGTTATTTAAACCGATTTCAAAGTGAAACCTTTTTGTGTAGGTTTATGCTGATGAGCAGAGAGAAAAGCACACATTCCTAAATCCCTCTGTCCTCACATAGTGTTCAACTTCCCACACAAACACACACACATGTACATACACACACACACACACACACACACACACACACACACACACACACACACACACACACACACACACACACACACACACACACACACACACACATACCAGTAATTTAAATCCGTCCACACAGGCCTTATCACTGCGCTCCAATGCCTCCAGGTATGAACACAAACACACAGGCATGAACTGTTTAATCTGCCAGTAATCCTGTCTGTGGTCTGCCTGGTGACTGTTCGTCTCACACAAACACAAACGCACACACACAAACACACACATCTTCACACACAAACACATTAGGACCTCTTCAACAGAGCTGGAAACCTGTTCACAGAAACCCAGTGTGTGACTCAGGTACGCCCACAGTATGAACAGGGAACATAAGGTCACCCGTACCGACTCCATGCCAACACCTGGCTCACCGGTCAGTGGGAACTGAGCCGCAACCACCGCTCCCCTTCACAATCCCCTCACCTGCACATGCTGGCACAGATTCCTCAGGTCCTGGAACCAGGTAAGGTCGTGGGAAAGCAGAACAGTTTCATTTTGCCAGTGCTGACAAGTATCGACTGAGAGCACACACACACACACACAGGAACAACACACACACACACACACACACACACACACACACACACACACACACACACACACACACACACACACACACACACACACACACACACACACTCAGCTCAGCTCAGCTCAGCTCAGCTCAGCAGTGAAAACAGAGGCCGAGGCTGCAGCTCCAGACAGCTGACTGTCATAAATGTCTGTTTTTGATGCTACAGTTTGACGTGTTCACGTGGTAATTCAAGGACAGTGAAAATAAATCAAACTGCAAAATCTAAAATCTGATGGTCGTCAAGATATGCATCAAAAGCCTGCCTCTGTGCATACATTAATCTAACCCAGGGGTGTCAAACTAATTTCAGTTCAGGGTCCACATACAGCCCAATTTCATCTCAAGTGGGACTTGTAAAATCATAACAGAATAAAGGACAACCCCAAATGTTTCCCTTTGTTTTAGTGCAAAAAAGTACAAGTACAATCTGAAAATGTTCACATTTCATGAACTGTCTCTTTTCAAAAACAGCTGTTGTATTTTCGCCATGATGAGTTTAAAAGTGGGGCAAAATATTTTAATCTTTAAGCACTAAAACCTGCTGCCAACACACCAAGCACACAGGTTACCTATTCACCTGACACAGCGTGTGTAATGTTTACTGCAAAATAACTGATAGATTATAATAATGAAGAAGGTAGAGTTGACTATTAATATTAGAAAAATGTGGATCCACAGCTCCTGCGTACATGTTAACTTTAGTGTTGATTGGATCTTGAAGTGCTTAAAAAAGTCTATGAATTTCCACCGCATTATGCAAACTGCAAATGACGAGTTCATTTCAAATAGTCTTTTTCCTCAATTTGAGAAAAAAAGTACCGGAGTGCCATTCAGGTGCGCTCCATCAGCACTATGATTGTTCACGACCCCCAGAGGACAAATCTGAAATAGTGGTTACTTTTATTGAAAAATGGCAGTTAATGTCCTTTCTATAATTTTTTAACTTAGGGAAGTTATCCAGAGTTATCCGGATTGGAACCTCTGGCAGGCCGGGTTTGCCCGGGGACCTTATGTTTGACACTCCTGATCTAACCCCTCCTGCAGACCAGTGCAGCCAGGTTATGAAGCCAAACCCCTCCATATTCATCTCTTGCAACTCTTACTAATCCAGCTGGAAGTTAGGAGCTAGAAAGGGTCAGTCGTTAAGGTCATGTTATACTTTTCTGCATGGTAGTTGTAGTTTTTTGCACTCATTCACGTGGCTGGGATTACTATTATTCTCTTAATCCAACATTTATCAGATATTGGCTTATTGTTTGGAGGAGCAAATCATCCCTTCCTCTGCCTCAGCTCTGACCTCCACACTGGCTGTGCTCATACTCCTGTATATGAATCACAGAGCATTATGTTTCATTGGTATGAGTTTAGAAAGTGAGTGAAAGCTCCTGCAGTGAATTTACAGCCTTGGCCACACTACGAAGGCAGCTTCATTGAAAACTATTCAGCCTTTAAAATTTACTTGAAGCTTGTGATTTCCAGCAGAGTTTTCGAGATATAACTTTAAAGAAATTCATTTATGATCCCCCTCTCTCCTCCTCCTCCTCCTTCATCCCCCTCTGAGTGTTTCCCCTGCCAGCCCAAACACCAGTCACTCACCAGTTTGTACTCTTAAACTTTAGATATGCTGTGTGTGCTGCTCAAACATCCACACACATTCAGCTTTCATCAGACTTTGCGGGGCGTCTGTCACATTGACAGCCCTGAACCTCTCCTCTCCTCCTCCCTGTCACCATTACGCCGGCGCTGAAAAAGCTCCTGAACGCTCTGATTTCAAGTTTATTATTCCTCTGAAAGCAGGTGGAGAGAGGCTGGGAAGCTTCCAGCACAGCGCAACCATCACACCCCTCTGTCATCCTCTAAAAACCGGAGGGAACACTTAAAGAGCCTCCCTTTAAAACTCCCCATGATGCGTCTGAACCTCGGCTCCTCTAAACGAAGCAGCTTTGTGCCTGGGAAGGTCAGAAAATTCTCCATCCACTTAAAATGTCTTTGTTGGCTTTGAAAGTTAAGGACAAAACTGTGACATCCAAACAAGAACAGCAGCCAAAGCTCTCTGCCAAGTGACAAGACTCTGGGAAACTAATGTTGTAAATCATGAATGATGACAAACTTCAGAGAGCTCCGAATAAAAGGCGTGTTCTCCTCTTCATCATCCGTCTCTCCTTTCACTGGCTTGAGTTTGGTTTCGTTTTCTTTCATTAAAAAAAGGTTGCATTCATCACACAATATTACCTGCATTTATTAAAGCCTGGAAATGACTCTTGAGAATTCTCTGAAGAGGAATCTTCAGAGTGAAAAGCTTCTCATGAAAGTAAAGAGGTAACCATCAAAAGATAACCAAGCTTCATTTCAACCTTGGTTTATTCAGCGGTAAGGTGACTCACGTTGAACAGGTGGAAACAAAACTCACAATGAGCGCTGACGTTACTCTGCAACTACTGAATGTGCACTTCTTGGTTAGTTTGCAAAGCTAAAGATCTATGTTGTGTTAACATTTAGTGCACTTCCTCAGAGTGAACTATTAATGCAAGTATGAGCCTGTAAAAATGAGACGATGGAGTTGGACTGTTGATGCTTTAGTGACTAATACCATGACACACCTGTAGAACAGACAACACATCAAGTAGTGCAACAAAGAGGATGATCCCTAGGACTCTCATTCTACTAAAGTTTAAATCACTGCAACAGTATAACTCTGCAGAATAGAAAGTCCGCTGAGTGTCAGCGTGAAGCAGTGAGGCTCGCTCAGAACACTTACTAGTTTCTACTTTGCAGATCCAGGGCCGTGCACAAAGTCAGATTTATTTTCCATACTGGTAAAGACGTGCTTTTCTTACATGCGCTCTTTTCTTTCTTTCTTTCTTTCTTTCTTTCTTTCTTTCTTTCTTTCTTTCTTTCTTTCTTTCTTTCTTTCTTTTTAAAACATCTATATTGGGTGCAACTTGCTTGTTTGGTTAATTGATTACTCAAATTGTCTGTAGGTGTGAGTGGGTTTTGTCATCTGTCTACGAGTGAGCTCTGTGATAGGCTGGCAACCTGTCCAGGGAGTGCAGCACTTCCTGCAATCCCGAATTGGATATCTGGAATAGATAATGGTTGGATGATTAATTAAAAGATACAGAACTCTTAAGGTAAATTGCTTCAACCTGCAGCTGCAAAATGTCTGCAATGTAGAGATCACAAAGGTCAAAGTACATCCACTAAAGTGCTTGATTTTGCAACTTGCAACTTGAAACAATGAAAAGCTAAACCACTCTCTCCATAGAGGTCTCTGCTCCACCACCGCCTCCATCAGTGAGTCTGTTTGTGGAATCATGTTAGGATTGATCAGAGCTCGCCCTTCAAACACCAAATTCACAGAATATTACAAAGGGTAGATGTGTGTCTAACATGAGGTTTCTGCCTGTTCAAGGAAGTTTGTCCTTGCCACTGTAACTTGCTAAATGCTGAAAGTGCTCTGCTCATGGTGGATTAAGATGAGATCAGACTGAGTCCTGTCTGTAAGATGGGACTGGATCTTATCCTGTCTTGATGTTGGGTCTTTGTTAATAATAGAACATAGAGTACGGTCTAGACCTGCTCTGTTTGGGAAGAGTCTGAGGATAACATTTGATGGGATTTGGTGATTTATAAATAAAGATAATGATTGATTGAGCAACAGTCTGGTGACTTTACAGAGACTGATTTTTTCTTTAGAGGAAACACTTTGCACAGACAGATGATGTTGCAGCCATTGCAGCTAAAGCTCTTTGTACCTGATATCATCCAGATCCACAGATTTATAAAAACAGGACAGGGTAATTATTATTGTTCCTCTCTCTGCTCCAAATGTTATTTTTAGCATCTTTTTAAATGCAGCTTTGAACTGATTGGTCACAGATAAAAAGTGAGACAAACAAAGGTTAAACAAAGTACACAAAACAGCCCGCGGTGACGTAAATAAAAATTTAGTAAACCTCATAATGTTTGTTTTTGTTGTTGAATCATCTCAGTAATCAGTCATTAACGTTACCTAATACAGAGCTCTCTCAGCAGACAGTAAATATCACCCTGCATAATATATCTCCTCAGCATCTGATTACACTCAAGGCGCTCTGTAAACAGCAGGCCCGCTCTTGCACATGCTCAGTGCAGGCCAGCAATCACGCAACATCTGCCACCATCTCTCAGCAAAGGATTATGGGCCGCTGGAGGAGGATTAATTTGTCACTAATCTTAACTTCACAGTGGGAAAGTGCGCGGGGATCCACTTCACACTGGGCCACTGGCATATATGCACACACACACTCAGAGGGCTGATTGGGTTTACACACTGACTTTTAGTACTCTACATTTTTGCGAGCATGTGCGTGTGTTGGGTTGTTATCGTCCCACACAAAGCTGGAGTGCTGCAGCCTAATTGGGATTTAAATGAACAATGCAAGCAGAGCAGAGAAGCAGAGATACAGGTGATTAGCAATGTTGGCACAACTTAATTCAACAAAGCTCAATAAGAACTCAGGGAAGTGATTTTGTGTATGTGTATGTGTGAGAGAGAGTGTGTATAAAACCAATCAAGTCTCCAGTGTTGATTGGCTGCGTGTGTCTTTTCCTGGTTGGAGTGCACAGTCTAATCCCCTTAATGATGATTACTAACATGACGATAATACACAAGCAATTACAGCTCTGACAGTTTGAGACACACCTCCGGCTCAGAGTCAGGAGGAGATCAGATATCACTTTTAACTGGGTTTCACTCTGCTTTATCGTCAGTCTGCATCAATATAATCCCACAAGTTTCCTCTGACAGCTTTCTTCAGGAGGCAAGATGTGTCAGTCAATCATCTCCAGCTGAAAAATATGACGGAATACACCTTTATAATGTGTTTTTATGATCGATTTGGAACTACTCTTCCAGGAACTAAAGGCCTGAAGACCCAACGAGATTATGTTAATCAGACCAGTGACGTATGGAGAAAAGTAAATAAATAACTGCACTACACCACCAGTAGAGGGCAGGAAGACAAAGACGAAGGCCACACAACAAAGATAACACCATAGAAGGAGACGGAGAGGCAGACATCGTCATGTTCAACACTTCACTTAGCCTGTTAGCATTAAGGAGAGTCCTCTTGGGTTGTTTTTGATCGAGCTTTATTGCAAATGAATCAACTCTTGGAATCAGACAAGCTCGAGTATCAAAGCCATTTCAACAAGTCATGTCAGAGATCGACCGGTGTTCCAGTTTAAAGAGCAACCCTGTTAACTGGAGACTTTCAGCCGGATGCATCCCTCATAAACGTCTTTAGATTATCATTAAATATCTGATGAGGATATTTTGACATTTGAATATTAACTAGACTAGAATGCATTCCCGAGGACTCCTTCTGGGTTTCAACAGCTGTTGTAAACTCCACAAACAATGACACTTTCAGCTGAAGGTCTCTAGTTTACAGGGTCACTTTTAAAACGGTAACACCGGGAGCTGACAGAGACACATTCACACTATCAGGCTCAGAGAAGACCAATGTTTGGAGGGGGAAATAAAAACACTGCAGGTACTCGACCAATCAGGAATGTTCAGCATTGCAGGCCCTGCCCCCTAAAGTTCCTAGACCTTTGGAAAGTACTACCCCACAAAATGGGCTTTTCAGGGAAGATTGACTACCCAGGAATTAAATTTAGACCCTGGTTCCTGCTGTAGTAAAGCAAATATTTCCTCAAAAGGTTCCTAGCTCCTGGGGAGCTAGGGGGAAAAGCACCTTTAGAGATTTTCTCATCTTCATCCAGTATATTGTCGAAACTATTTCATCATCATAGTTTAGGGTTTTGAGCAGCATCTGGGTCAGCATCCCCAAGCTTTAAAATGTGTGTTTTTGATGCCAACAAATAAAGGAGCAGATGTGAAGCAGATATTATGCAGGTAAGAATCGTATAATGACTTGGCTTAAGCTGTGCACATACTTTTGCTGTGTTTATTTGTGTGGCTTTCTGCCTTTTGTTTGATCAGACAGCTTTATAGAGAAAGAGGAAAGAGAGGAAGAGAGAGGCGGATGATCTGCACGTGATCATGTCTGGACCAGGAATCGATCCTACCACCAGTGCAACAAGGACCAAACAGTTTTTAATAGCTCCTCCCTCTCTGGGTAAGTCAGAGTGAGATGCATTTAAAAGAGAGTATTTTCTTTCTTTCTTTATTCATCTTCGGCTCTTCAGTGTTGGGGGAGTACAGGCGGTCTCTGCATCTGTCTGTGTCTATCTTTTCTTTGTGCTTCAAATGGATTCATCAATAAATATTCTCTAAAACATCCCCTCTCAGACAGACTGCATCCTCTTACGATGAAACTCACTTCATTCATATTTCCAAACACCAGTTTGGTGACTTGCCTTGAATGTGTCTAGACATTAAACCTAAAGTTGATTCTGTTCTGCTGACCTACATACTTTTTGCAGACTGCTTTTAACCAAATCAGCAAAAACATAAAGTCAGGTTTCTGTGTGAGTGTTCCTCCCACTCCTCAGACTTCACCATCAGCGCTAACCTTCAGATGAGTTTCATGATCTAAAGCAAATGGAGCCTGACGAGATCTTAAGAGGAAAATAAGATCTGACTCTCTAAAACTGACACCTTTGCAGCGCCGCACTTATTGACTCTGCAGCATGCATCACTGCCTGTGTGCACACACTGACAGCATGCTGCATAACCTTCACCGTCTCTTTTTATTGGATGGGAGCTCCTGTAGCTCTGTAACAGGTCCAGCATTGTGCTTCTTGATGGCTGTCAGTGTTTCTGCATGACCCTGAATTAGTGCACAGGGGCCGTCCGGCCATCTGGATGTTCTGCAGAATCACAGGATGGCTGGTGTATGCATTTTAGAGTATGATTTAAGATAGTTGCACTGACCGGTGACAAAGTGTGCTAATGCTAACATTTGGTTCTAATGGGCCGTTTGATGATGTTGAGGGAAGTTTGCAGGCCGGAAATATTATTACCATATTTCTCCTTCCTAATACTTGAGCAATGACTGATGAATAAGAGCCCTTAGTTAAAAGTGAGTTTGAAAAAATAAATAAATATTGGTGAATAAAACTGATTGCTAAATTACACTTCCTGCAACCCCACACTTATTTTTTGTTCTCTAATGAACATTTACCAGAAACCAATTTACTTCTTGGATCTAATGATGGTATTGGAGCAGTGCATGGAGAAGTGCCAATACCCAATAATGTATTTGTTGGCGGTATCATTAGCCTTTACCGACACCTGCATTGGAATTGAAACAACTCCAATAATATCAAACTGGAGCCCCTGGGACGACCTGGAATTAAAGTCTTGCTTTTGGAATTGAGATACAAACAAACTGTGTTATGTTAGCAATTTAGAGACATCACTCTCTGAAATATCTGTTTAACAACCCAGATCATTTCAGATTTTGCCGAATCTCTAAAAATGTTCCTCCTCAGACTCTTTCCAAACAGAGCAGGTCTACACCGTACTCTATGTTCAATTATTAACAAAGACCCAACAACAAGACAGGATAAGATCCAGTCCCATCTTACATACAGGACTCAGTCTAATCTCATCTTAATCCACCATGAGAAGAGCACTTTGCAGCATTTAGCAAGTTACAGCGGCAAGGACAAACTTCCTTTAACAGGCAGAAACCTCCAGCAGGACCAGACTCATGTTAGACACACACTGCTGAGACCGTGATGGAGAGAGGGATAGAGGGAGATGAAGTGAGAAAGAGATGATAGTGGTGAGACAGATGATAGTAGTTGTAGCAGCTGGAGTCTGGCACGTCCACAGCAGCAGAGATCCAGAGGAACCTACAAGACAAGGGAGCTCAGGGACTCCAGAAAGGTCTATGGTTAGTAACTTTAATGGGACAGGAAGAGTTAAAGTAAGTGACAAGCAGACGGAAAGACAGGATCCCAGTGTGTCAGTTCCTGCGGCAGTCTGAGCTTATAGCAGCATAACTAAGAGCTGGTCCAAGCCTGAGCCAGCTCTAACTATAAGCTTTATCAAAAAGGAAAGTTTGAAGCTGACTCTTAAAAGTATAGAGGGTGTCTGCCTCCCGGACCCTGACTGGTAGATGATTCCAAAGGAGAGGGGCCTGATAACTGAAGGCTCTACCTCCCATTCTACTTTTAGAGACTTTAGGTACGATGAGCAGGCCTGCATGTTGGGAGCGTAGCATTCTAGAGGGGTAATAGGGCACTATGAGCTCTTTAAGATACGAAGGTGTCTGACTGTTAAAAAAGATTAGATGTTGTGCCTCGTCCAGCGGGGGCGCCAAAATCCACAAATACCTCAGAGGGGTTTTAATAAAACACCTTTTGATTACAAATTGTGAAGGAATCTGCTCTTTGGTCCAAGCCTGAGTCAGCTCTAACTATATGCTTTATCAAAAAGGAAAGTAGAGAGGGTGTCTACTCACATTCATTCAATTCACATTGTGTCATATAAATATGTTATTCCAAAGCAAGAGTCAGAGAGCTATAACTGTAAGATTCATTTCTCAGCATCTGTGAACCTCTCTGTGAACAAAGATACAGGACAGATGCATGAGCTTGTATTCTGTCAGATCTCTGCAGATATAGGTCCCTTCTGTCCAGCTACACAATAAAGTGGTTCTGTTTCCACAGAGTATGTGTGATAATATAGGCAGAGAAGCCCAGACAGAATATGAAACCAGTCTCAAGACAAAGATAGCTCCTGACAGCCTCTGAAACATCTACATCATGATACATGAACAGTGAGCCGGGCTTTTCAGGCCTCCTTTAACACATCAGAGGTGTCACTGAGCACACTGGAGCAGAAAGCAGAGCGGCAGATGCAGCAGGTCAGGAGGAAGGGTGAAGAAGAAGAGGAGGAGGAGGAGCGGGGGAGCTCACAGCCTGTCTCTGAGCAGGCAGAGAGAGTTTCTAGATAGCATCTGCAACAAGCTTTCATTCATTTAACATGAGGGATTCCATTACTGATGCATTACTCCTGTGCAGACGCACTGCGGTAACATGCACTGGACTTATTGTGCTGTTTGGGGAGAGAGATAATAAAGATGAAACCAAAGCTCCAAACCTGCAGAATCTTGTTCAAGTGATCCTGTTTAAAATGTAATAAGGCACAGTGAGAGTCTTCATTGTTTTCACAGCAGGAAGCTAAGTTTCTTGTCTTCTGATGATCCTGCTCTATTTGTTTACAATGTTTTGTTGTTAAGTTGTGTGCAGAGTTAAATGTGGTAAAAACACACCTCTGGAATGCATGGTTATTTTTTAATGTTTTTACACTTTTAATTGTTTTAGACTTGCATGTGTTTGTGTTTTTATCTTTCAGAGTGTAATGGAAACACATGCTGATTAATATATATTTTATATTCATGACACAGTACGGTCACTTTTATCAGTTATTATGATATATGACTTGCATAACCTTTCAGTTTGTACATTACAGATTCAATGAATGTGATGTAATCGACCCTTATAAGTGGCGACACAACAAGCAAAAGTCCTATATAGGCAATAGAGCAGATATTAAAGGGTTAATGCATTTTATCATAGTATCAGGATCATTCCCGTCTCTCCATTTCTCAAGCCGCAGGGGACCAGAATGCATCGCAGCCACCGCAGTAACGATTTGGTGATGAGGTAATTTATACACCCTGAAAAACATGTTTAATGAATGCAGTCATTATTTTGTTAGAATCTTTGGGATAAATGTTGTTTCAGAGGAATAAATAACACATTCTAAGCTTCAAGGCATCTTCCATTAATGAGCTCAATAATTAATGCCTGACAAGGGGAAATACAGTAATCACTTGGTATTTAAGAATGCTATTATGCTGTGAGATTATGGATGTGTGTGTAGGGCCTCAGAGGTAAAGAGAGGGTAAACTTGACCTTTAAAACACCTAAATCTTATCTTTGTGAGTGCATGTATCGATAAAATGTAACCTGGATTTGCATATTTATCAGTTTGTCTCATCTGGATTCGGCTTAGAGGACACTGCGTATGCTTTTATGCAAGGCAGCAAAGTCAGAAATACTAGCAAGGCATTCATGTCACAACTTTCTATTGTTCAGTGAAATGAAGAAAAGAATCAGATGATGACTTCATGTTTCCAGGTTTCAGAATCTTGTCACGCTGACTCAACTTTTCAATCCAACACTGCATTTTCACTCTCTGGGTGATCCACAATCCACGGTCGGGCAGAAGTTCCATGAAAACTTTCTCTCTGATAACAAAGTTGAGGTGTGCAGGAGAACTTGGCGTTACAATTTGGATGCAGTTCGTCAGTGTTGTGCATTGCAAACTGGATTCCCCCCGGGGTTAGAGATAGACATCACCAGGCAAAACTTGTGAATATTAAAAAGTAAACTATCTGCTGCAGGTGCTCTGGTCCAAGCAGCTGGTTCTTATTTCCATCTGTCAAATACAGAAGCTTTATCGCACAGCTTCACATTTCATGCAGATGCACAAGGAGCTCTGCAGGCCTGAAACCGCTGCGGCCTGCCAGCATGTCGTGAATCAGGTGATGTGGAAGAAGGACCGATAAAATCATCTGGGTGTTTCAATCAGGGGAATGAAAGGATTTAACAATAAGAGACATTAACCCAGGAGACTGTTTGAGTCTCATGTGAAAGAAAAGGACACAACAGACTCAGAAGGGTACCTCTAACGGACCTCAACAAGAGTTAGAATGCGACGAAAACAAGTTTCCTTAGAACATACCTCATGATACATTACAGAGAAAGAAAACAGAAGTTTGAGGGCACCTTGACATGGAACTTATCAACTGTTTGAAAAGGAGAAAACTGACTCTCGAGGGTAGCTTAATAAAGACCTTATAGAGTGAAAGAAAATACTTTAAAGGGTACCTCAAAGTGGACCTCACCAAGACGTAGAAAAAAAGGGAAATGGCTCTGTAGGGTAATCTAAAACAAACATCATCATGTGTAACAAAAAAGCAAAACAGAAGGTAACAGGTACCTTAAAATGGACCTTTTACGTTACAAAGAAGGAAGTGACCTTTAAGAGGTACCTTAAAACAGACTTCACCAAGTGTAAGCAAATAATGAAACTCTAAAGGGTACCTTACAATGGGGTGTGACATTTTAAATTGGAAAGGTTCCTGAAGGGTACTTTAATACAGACTGTACCAATTGCAAGAGAACAACAGGTTTTAAAGGGTGCCTTAAAACAGAGTTGTAAAATAAGGAAACAAGCCCTGAAGTGTACCTCAAGAAATAACTACCAGTGTGAAAACAGACACTTCGAGTGTTTCAAACGCACTTCACTAAGAGTTAGAAAAGGGAGAACAGATTCTAATGGGTACCTAAAAACAGATCTTACACAGCCTCATAAAAAAGGAAATACATCTTATAAACAGACCTGTAAGGGTACCCGGAAACAGAAAATAGCGGTACCCTGTGGTTTTGTATGAAAAGAAAAAAAGTCTTCAACAAAGTGTCTGTATTTATCAACTGTTACTTGTCTTGAGGTTGCAGCATGGTATCAGGATTGATGGTTTTACCTTATTAAAATGCTTCATTAATAAAATAGAGCCTTTGTTTAACCACACATCTTCTGAGGATGAATTATACTCTGATAATCTCACACTTCCTCAGCTGCAGTGGACAGACGATAAACCTCCTTTCATGACACAGATGATTTAACCCTTTGAACCTCTGCCTGCTCTCCTCCATTACATCACTTCCCCACTTCCCCACATCTGCTTGTTCCCACTGTCCCGGGACCCCTGAGTCATAGCGGCTCCGTCACCGCCTGAGTCAACATTCCCTTTGCTAAAAAAGGAAAGGAATCCACACCCGGTAGCCGTTTGATGGGAACTAAAACCACAGATGTTCGCTAAATCTCTCCGGCTCGAATGATGACACCAAACACACGCGTGCTGGACTGCCAAAGCTCGGAAACTGTTAGAAAGCTGTCAGGCGAATCACAGAAACATGCACAAGCTACTAAAAACTGGGAGATTTTTTCATCCAGTCATTTATAGCAGTCTCAGGACTTTAATTATTCACATGGAAAGCTTTTGAACAAGGATTTAGAGCATCCTCTGACGCTAACAGTCTCCCTTTAAATCCCTAAAATGGAAGTTTTGTTGAGTTTAAAGACTTTTTATTAGTTTGTGAAACCCTGGGAAGTGCTACTGTTTCAAATAAAGGGAGTTTCCCTGAAGTTATATTAAATAATCAAGTTAGAAAATAAAATATGCAAACAAAATAAAGTTTTATGAAGAACCTCCATCATATCAGAAGCTTGCAATTTAATAATGGTTCGAATAGGCGGAAGCAGACGGAGGCAACGTGGACTTAATGGAGTTCAAAGCTTTGATGGATGGAAGGAAGTCAACAAGTGATGGCTGTTTATGGTCTGCCCTCCCCTGAGACACACACACATACACACACACACTTTCACACTCACATATATACAATCTGACTGAGTGGAAATGGACCAGCGGGGAAATGCGGTCAACCATGCGCCAATTCAGTCTGAAGGTGGCCAAGCGTGGAAGAGACCCTGTCACATGAGCCGAGGCCGACCAGGGCACCGGAGCAGACGCCGCAAAAAAACCACGAGACCGCAGCTCGCAAACACAGCAGGAGGAGGGGGGGAGTCATGAGGATGGTGAGGGGAGAGACTTCTGCCTGGATACAGAGCGGTGAGATCAGGGTGAACTCAATGAACCCCCTCTCACACGCCCTGCGGGAGTCTCACACACCAAAACACACCCTTCACCTACAACCTCGCTCCGCCCTGCAAAGGAGGGTGTGAATGGAGCCGGGTGAGGAAGAAAAACGTGATCAGATGGAGATATCTGATCCCTGAAGGCCTGACGAGTCGAGCTGTCATCCTGAAAACATCACAGATTAGCAGGTAAGGAAGCAGCCGGGAGGAAACAGACAGCAACAGAGCTGCTCGACTCTCAACAAAGAGCAAATTATCTCCGCCCTGGTCCTCCACGCCGGGACTCTGGGGTTGAATGCATAAAACATCTGAAGTTGGAGATCCTCTCCGAGTTGACACGACGTTGTGAGTAATTCATGAAGGTTTTTATCCGTGAGATTCCTTCACGTACGGAGAGATATTGAGCGCTAATGATGTCAACATGAAGAGGCTGGCTGGGCTCGCATGAATGAAGCTGTTTGAAACTACAGACGAAGTTCCCATGAAATCAATACAAATCATGTTATTCCTCTATTACTCAGGTCGTTCAATCAGGCTCACAAACAGGGCAATGACAGAAAATTGTTGTGCAAGTGTTATCAATGATTAAACATTTATGAATCACCATGCCCTCAGGGGGGAAGACTAATTCTGGATCTTATGAAACACATTCTCACTTTGAACCATGACTAAAATATCTTCCAGCACAAGACCTTTTCTAACTGACAGGTGAGCATCCTGTCCTCTTCAGCCCTTCTTCAATTTTCCAACTCAGAACTAGTGTCTGATGCAAACACCAGTTAAAACCAGCAGCTGTCCCTCTTTGTTCCTCTTTCTGGAGGAAACAAAACACGGCAAACATGGAGCCTATAATTTTTTTGCAGAATCAAGAACATGCATGCTGTATTTCTCACGAACAGCTGTGCTTGGACTTATTCTGTTTAGTCTGATGGACCAGGTGTTGAGTGTGTTTAACTATGACTGAGGAGTTCACCGTTGATGATTGAAGTGAGTCAGAGTTGTTTGGAGAGAGAGAGTTCCAGAGAGTCGGGGTATAGTGATGGCAAAGGCTCTGTCCCCCAAGGTGCAGTGCTTGGACTTGGTGATAGGGGACAGGAGGTTGGCATCTGATGATCTGAGGCAGCAAGACGGGGAGTGAAGTTTGAGGAGGTCTGTCAGGTCTGAGGGGGTGAGGTTATTGAGGTCTTTGTAGGTAATGAGCAGAATCTTTAAGTGGATTCGGTGCTGTATGGGGAGCCAGTGGAGGTGCTGGAGGATGGGTGTAATGTGAGCTCTGGAGCGGGAGTGGGTGAGTAACCGGGAAGCTGAAGTCTGGACATATTGGAGTTTTTTGAGGTCAGTGGAGGGGAGGCAGTAAAAGATGCTGTTGCAGTAGTCCAGTCTGGAGGTTATGAAGGCGTGGATGATGAGGGTTTTGACAGCAGAGGAGGAGAGAGAGGATCTGAGGCGTGCAATGTTGCAGAGCTGGAAGAAGGATGACTTGGTGACGTTTCTGATGTGTGGTTTGAAGGAGAGAGTGGGGTCGAGGAAAATGCCTAGGTTACGGACCACTGGGTAGGGTGTGACTGTGTGGTTGTCGATGCTCAGTGAGAAGTTCTGGGTGAAGGGGAGGAGGGATTTGGGACCAATGAGAAGGAGTTCAGATTTATTGAGGATCAGTTTGAGGAAGTTTTTGCACATCCAGTTTTTTAGGTCAGTGAGGCAGTTTGTGTTGGTGGAGAGGATGGCAGGAGTGATGGTTTTTGTGGAGATGTAGAGCTGGGTATCATCGGTGTAGCAGTGAAATTGAAGTCCATGCCAGCGTATGATGTGACTGAGGGGGAGCATGCTGACCCTCTCCAAAGCAGCAACATAGATTACCAAGCATGCATACAGCTGTGCCTAAATTCTGTCACCAGCAGGATCATGAAGTTTGCATCACTCTGTAAGTTGTGGACTGGATGATGTGATCAGTGGATGCAGCAGTGCAATCATGAGTCAGCAGAGTGAGCAGCAGGGGTCCCAGGACTCGGCTCTGGGGTGCACCTGCACTCGATGTGATGGATTTCGATGTGTGGCCGCCCACCCTGACCATCTGCTGCCTCTGCAGCAGGACGTTGAGGACCCAGCTGCAGATGCCACGTCCAAGATCAGTGGCATCAGCTTCTGCACCAGCTGTTTGATGCTAAAGGCTGAGCTAGAGTCACTGTGAGGCTCCTGACATAGTTATAGGAAGGTAAGTAGCAACTTTTTTACAGTGCACACCTGCTCTACCATAAAAGTTAGATGGATGTCTGAAAAATGCCATCAACAGGATATATTCACGTCTGCAGCCTTGAGCAGAGATTGGGCCCACATGAGGCTGATTCATGCAGCTTATTTCTAAAAAGAAACTCCATTAAAGGGTAATGTTTCATCTTAAACAACTCATTTCACCCTCACACCAAAGCAGTTCAAAGATTGCACATTAAACGTTGGACTAAGATGCTCTAGACGTTCCCTTTTTTGTGTATTTTCAATAACTGGCCACATTGAGTCTCCATCTGAAGAAGCTGCTCCTCTCACTGAGGCGTTAATGAATAAATTCTGAAGTAAAGCTCCTGGGTGTGATTTTTTTTCAGCAGCATTTAGAAAAACTCTTTTCCTAAAGTTTTCAGAGGAGCTGGAGGCGTGAAGCCTGAGGGAACCTTAGAAACACAGCTGCTAATGCATTTACATTACACTCTCACTCCTTGCCCATGATGTGTCGGCATGGTTTAACAGTAACTGCGATCTAAAAAATGCTTTTCATTTCCAGAACCACCAACCTGCAGTAAAGAGGCCAGGGATCAGAACCATAGGCGTCTGGTAATAGATGTAAGAAATAGAGCTGAATATTACAGTGGCCCTGGTTTATTTAGCGAGACAGAGAAGTGCCACATGAAAAATGAGGCGGGCACAGCAGCTCCGTCAGACACCAGCGGAGGAAGAGAGGGAATAGAGGAAGAGTGGACGTGAAGAGATTCTTAAACAGATGAGTTATCAATTCAAGCTGAACATAAGGAGCGACTGCAGCTCTGCCTGTGGCAATAAGCTCAGAAGAAGAAGAGGAGGAAGACGGGGGATGAGGCCCAGGTGGAGCTGCTGCAGGCAGAGGAGAGCTGTGCTCAAGCTAACAGCTGGGTTCAGGAAGGTTTAGACGCCAAACTGCACCAGGAAATGTGAAGTTTGAAGCTCCCGCAGAGGATTTAAACACCGGAGAGCCAAGATCTCACACACTCACACTGATAGATAATCAATGACAGTGTTCAGCACTCTGCAGGAGTCCTTCAAGGATAAAGTGTCGGGATCTTCTTCTCAATAAACCCACTTTTCCTCAACCTGCCTTCACTTCTTCATCTCCTTCTTGGGTGCTGAAGTACATTTCCCAGAATGAGTCCACACGCCTCTCAGAGAGTGTTTAAATCAAGGTTTATTGCTAATGAAGAAGATCGATAACACCTCATCTGTATGCAAGAGCAAGCTAACAGTTACTGTAGCTTAGTACAAAGACGGGTCATGTCTTTGTATGCAGGGAAAGGATATCTGCTCAGCTGCAGAGACACAACAGGAATGGACATTTCAAATGCAGATTGAACGGTTAAATCAATTCAGTACACCGTGGAGGTATCAATACATCAGATCGAGAGAGCTTAGGATTCATTAAGTGTAAACACCAGTTAGCAACGAGGGTAATGAGGTTGATCTCAACATATCCACCCTGAGAGATGAACATTTGAAGCGGCCGAAGAAGACCGGGTCGAGAAATCATTAAAAATAAAGACTTGTCATAACTTAACTCATGAGCTTCAATTCTTCCCTTCAAGGCTTCCCTTTTAAATGTTCATCATGTGTCCCTCACAAGTGCTTTCTGTTTTTATGTCCCTAAACTCTGAACTCTCTGCCTCTGGACATTAAAACGTTGAGCTATCTGGGTGTTTTTAAAGGTAAGTAAAGACTCACCTCTTTTATTCTGGCTTTTAACTTGGAGTAATTTCATTTTAGCCGGGACTGCACTGTTACCATTATGACCACTGTTTTAGCATAATTTTTCTAATTTTATTCTATCTAATTGTATGTTATTTTATTTTACTGAAATTCATAGTTTTCTGATATTAATCTGATTTTATTTTATAATATTATATATTTTTTATTTCTGTTTTTATGGTATGCACTGTTTTTTTAATTGATTTTATTGTAACTATTTTATTTTATTTTTCTAAAACTTATCTGATTTTATTTTATTGATTTTATTTTTATGATTTGAATTGTATTTTCTGATATTTATTTAATTTTATTTTATTGATAGTTCTTTACTTTTTCTAATATATATCAGATTATATTTTATTGATTTTATTGTAATGATTTGATTTGATTCTTTAGTATTTTATATTACTTTCCTCTATTCCTCATTTCCTCATTTTAGCTTAAATCATTTCATCTATTGTCGCAATTTTCTGTCTCTGTATTTTTGTGAGGCACTTTGGGCTGCATGCCTGAATTTATGAAAGGTGCTATATAAAAAAATGTGTTGAGTCTTGAAGTAATTTATGCACATTTACACACAGTTGGAGGATTTCAGTCTCTTGTACTCTTGGCTGTTGTCCTCACTGCCTGACATACTTTAATTCTGCATCACAGTTGAACATGTTTTCCTCTCCTCGAAACATCTCCTGCTCTTTAACTCCGCTGTAGCCCGAGGAAACTTCTCACCATGACAGAATTTGTTTACAGTAAACCAGAATATAAAGTATTCCCCTTAAACAGTTTTCATAAGGCTGAATTTTCCCATCAGCTAAAAGTAGAGAGAGGAGAAGGGTGTGCCTGCGTGCATGGAGAAAATGAAACGACTAAGAGCAGCTATCATAAATCACAACAATTATATAGGAGCACAGAGCGCCATTTGTAACCCTGAATAGTTTTATTTGAGTCAGAACTCTGCTGCAGTAGACGCCGTGTGCAGCACAGCAGGACGCCGAGTCAAACACAGGCTGCTTTCCTCACGGGTCGACACAGAACAGGCAGCTCATCTCACTGCTACTGAAGGTTCAGAGCAGAGAAACATGACAGGAGGAGAGATGATGTGCTGTGAGCTGATCCAACAAAGCACTTCGATGTTAATAAAATCATGTGCTGCTACGTGAATGCATCAGATCTTTACTTGCAAGCTGTATCAGAAACATTCGTACGAAGCCTCTTTGCTTCAGATTAAGTCATTTAATGTTTGAAAAGCAGCCGACTTCTCCATTGATTTATTTCCTCTGAAAACATTTTCCTAATGAGTTTATGGACTCATTCTCTGGTTTCGAGTCTTCTTCGGTGCCGTGCTGATGTTCATTTAGTAATTTATGGTCCCATTTAGAGTCACACAGAGGACAAAGCAGGATGTGCTGTAAGATCCTGCCTGCATGAAACTGATGCCAGCATGGAGAGTCTTTATTTCAGTCAGTATTTTGTTTAAAGCCTGTTTTTCTGCATGTAAAAATAAACATCCTAAATCATAGAGCTTGACATGGATTCATCTTGCAATAATCCAAAATCAATAATCCAGTCAGTGACATCTTTTAAATCTCTTCTTAAAACCCATTTTTACAGACTTGTTTTTATGTGACTTCATCCTTCTAACTGCTTTCATTTCTATTTTTTGTTTTTTTGTTTTTATCAAACAAATTAATTATTTTACATTTTATTTGATATTTTATTTGGTTATTTATTTTTTTCATGTAATCAATTTTTTTCAATTATTATTTTAATGTTCCTAATTTATTCTTTTCGATTTTTCCAATATTCCTGATGTGATGCTGTCCTCTCATGTCCTCTTAATTCCATGTGTTCTTTCATAGTTTTGATGTCTTCAGTATTAATCTATAGTGTTTCAAATAATTAAAATAAATACAAACCCTTGAATGAGAAGGTGTTTCCAAACTTTTGACTGGTAGTTTATATCATACATAAAGAACAGCTAATAACTTGGACAAAGTTAGTAACTAGGTAGTGAACACTGCAGGATTTAGCATCTAAAGATACTTCAACTCTCAGGACTAAGAGAGATAAATGTGACTTGGAGGAGAATGAGAATTGGATGCAG